>NC_140165.1:84316144-84328052 GCF_963971535.1 Notolepis coatsorum | reverse complement strand
AGCCTATACCAGACCAGGACCAATGTCAGATGTGATGATGATGAATTGATGTGTTCTATGTTCCTTAATAAAGATCTACACAGGGAAACACTGGTCTCACATTTCTCTCTCTCTCTTAACTGTTAACTGTTTTCTTTTATTGTTTACCGGTAATTTGAAAACTGCCCATTTGTGTTAAAGTGATGTTTTTACAGTCTGATTGTCTGCTTTGCTAACCAGCCTACTTTTAAGAGCCACATTGCTAAACCTCTTTAAGATGAGATAAGATATTCCTTTATTGATCCCCTTGGGAAAAATCAGGTATCATAACAACATCTGGGAGGGGGGAGGGGAGGTACAGGTAGTAGAAGACATACAGGTACAGGTCACAGAATTATAGTACAGTGGAGAAGTAAAAATAGAATAAAAAGGCAGTGTATACAATATAATTAACTCTGGACATGGGCAACAAGGTGCGAGATCAGGGTATGTATGCCCTCTGTTATATTTGCCCTACAATAAATAATTTATAGTTACAATATATAATCTACCGTACTTTTCGCACTATAAGCCGCACCTGACTATAAGCCGCAGCAGCTAAATTGAATGATGTGTACATATATAAGCCGCACTGGACTATAAGCCGCAGGTGTTTTAATGTTTAATTACCATATGCAATTAGCATTGGGACACAATACTGTCGGATAAATAACAAGAATTAACTCATTTACAAGTTGTATTAAGTTTAGCAAATAAGGGAACAGATAATAACATTTCAATGCAGTCAAAAAAGCTATATTTTGATTTTTACATTTTCGGGTTTGGTCATGTCGAGTCACATATAAGCCGCACCGTTATATAAGCCGCAGGGTCGAGAAATGGGGGAAAAAGCCGCGGCTTATAGTCCGAAAAGTTCGGTAATATATAATCGAATAATACCTTATTCGATACTAAAAAAATTCCAAAGTTATATGCATTCTTTTAACTTTTCCACCACCGCCAACCAGATTGCGATATTGGCTTCATTAACACCTATAACACGTGCAGTGGATATCTCTAGATAAATGACATCAAGATAGGTGAGAATCCATACCTTCGGGCATAATTTATCTGGTTGTATCCAGCATGAAGCAATACATTTTTTGGCAGCTGTAAGGCCGGCCAAAATGAGTCTCTTTACATGTACAGAGGTCGGCAATTGAGAAACATCATTTAACAATAATACAGAAGGCAAAGAAAAGAAAATCTCTGATACCTGAGAGCTAACATTTTCCCAGAAGATCTCAACAGGAGGGCATTCCCAGTACATATGCATACAGGGACCGAAACTAAAGCCTGCCGCCCGCCAGGGGCGATCAGTTTTTACCTTTGGCGCTTGACACTTAGAGGGCTGCCCGCCTTGTGGCGTGTAATCAATCAAGTTCATAACGATACTCTTATTTTGAAAATCTGTGCGGGTCTCATTTCCGCCCCAAGCGCATCTCCAGAGTAGGGTCGAGCTGCAGCCTCGGAGCCTCGGTCCAGATTGGAACTTCCGCCCTGCCACAGGATTATTACTCCTGTGACAGGGCAATGCGCTGATTGGCGGAAAGTACGGAAGTATCTCGAAGTACGTCTGACGTATCTCGAATTACGTCTGACGTTTCTCTACGTTAGCGAACGTTAAACGTTGTATTCATAAAATAATATAAATTCAGCAGCATGGGGAGGGCCGGGGGGAGGGGAGGTACAGGTAGTAGAAGACATAGAGGTACAGGTCACATAATTATAGTACAGTGGAGAAGTAAAAATAGAATAAAAAGGCAGTGTAAACAATATACAATATTATTAACTCTAATAATAACACGCCTCGCGGGCTCATTATAATACGAGAGCCGTGGGTCTGCATTGTATAGAGCGGATCCCCCGGCCGTATTCAAGCGCTGGAGCGCTTTGCGATGGATCAAACTGTACTGTAGTAGTAAGGATTTGCACTACAACTCGTACACCTACTGTAAATTGTACCTAAATTGTACCTCATCCCATTTCTGCTTTGCACTATATAGTATTGTATATTAGTACACTGCATAGTATATTGTTATATGGTAACTCAGTTACGTCTATTATGCATCGAACATTGTACATATGTCTATACTGAACACTGTGACCTCATTTTTTACTTCTAAGTTACATGCTATACTATGTTATTTTATTTCATACTTATCTTGTCTTGCACAGTCTCTGGAGCGTAACAGTAAGAAGCATTTTGTATAAAAGTATTCTGTACTTCTGTATGACAACTTTTTTTTTTTTTTTTTAACTTCATTTTTTAGCGTTTATCGCTTTTTCTGGTCAAGCATGACCAGGTTGAATAGGATGTAGAGTAGGGGAAGACACTCTGAGAAAATACGGCGGGTTCGGGAATCGAACTCGTGTACCCCAGATCCGTGACGAGCACGGTTGTCCCCGACGCCGAAATAGCGCAGAGATACGCGGTGAGCTACGGGAGCTCGCCTGTATGACAACTATTAAAGAAACTTGAAACTTGAAACCAAATATAGATCAGCTGTTATAACTGGGCATTTGTTCTTGACACATTCATTACTGCTGTTTGATTTGCATGACAGAGCAAACTGACACACACACACACACACACAAAGTGAGGTTAAGGTAAGGGCTTAATGATAAGGTAAGGGTTAACTCTTGTGTTTTGCTCCCTAGGCCCCTGGCTCCACCCCTCTCCCCCTCCCCACACTCTCCTCCTCGGCAACCTCACCTTGACGACGACGACAGCCGCGTTGCTAGGCAACCACTCATGCACCATTGACGACGAGGTCTTTAAGTACCGGGCCTTCACCGTCACCTACCTCCTGGTGTTTCCTGTGGCGTTGCTTAGCAACGGGGCAGCGCTGCTAGTGTTCCTGCTGCAGACAACGAGAAGGTTGGTGGACATTCAACACACACACACACATTGCACACAGACACATTAACATACATACACATGTGCATGTGTGGGAGAGAGGTAGGTAGTTCACTCGTTTAGTGTTGCCCTCATGTGTTTCGAAAGGTGTAATTGTTATCCACAATATTTCAATGGTCAATTTACATTTAGTCATTTAGCTGACACTTTTATCCAAAGTGACTTACAAGTTCTGTACACGGGTTTCACCGACCTGGAACTCGATTTTCTGGACAAAGAGTTCATGGTCACGACGATGATGTATCCCCTCCAAATTCCTCAGAGACTCAGCAGCCGCCATCACCCCAGTCATCACACACATAATAAACCTCTCCATAAAACAGGGACACGTACCAAAAGACTTCAAAATTGCGAGAGTAACCCCCCTGCACAAAAAGGGCAGCAAATTAGACCCAGGCAACTACCGCCCTGTTTCTATTCTTATCTCCATCAAGAAAGTCATGGAAAAAATAGTATACAAACAGGTCAAAAAGTACCTCGCAGGGAAAAATTCCAATCTGGCTTCAGAACATCCCACTCCACTGACGCATGCCTTCTCTATTTGAACGACCACATCAAACAAGAGGTGGACGCGGGCAAATACTGCGGCATGGTCATGCTGGCCCTTCAAAAGGCCTTCGACACTGTCAATCACTCCATTCTGATTGACAAGCTAAAAGCAATTGGTTTTGATAGTCTATCAGTGAGCTGGATGCAATCCTACCTGGAGGGGAGAGAGCAGATGGTGGAGGTAAACGGTACCCTATCCCCCCCCCTCCCAGTGAACTGTGGTGTTCCACAAGGAAGCATACTAGGACCGCTACTGTTCCTAATTTATGCAAATGACATGTCGTCAGCCTGTGACTGCAACTTGTTCCTGTTTGCGGACGACTCAGCCCTGCTGGTCTCTGACAAGAACAAGTTACAGATTGAAAAAACCCTCAGCTCGGAACTAGGCAAAATCTGCATATGGCTCGCTGATAACATTACACATGGGCAAAACAGAGTCCATTCTCTTCGGTTCAAATAACAAACTCAGCAAGACCGACGGCTTCTCAGTTACAGTGGGTGACAATATTGTCACAAGGAAAGAAGATATTACCTACCTGGGTTCCATCCTAGAGGCAAATCTTTCCTGTGACAAAATGGCATCCAATGTAATAAAAAAGTCAACCAACAAACTCGTTTCTTGTACCGGATCTCCTCACTGGTAAACAAGAATACCCTGAAGACTCTGGCAGGAGCACTCATTCAAGGGTACTACGACTATGCGTGCACCTCATGGTACCAAAGCACCTCAAAGGCGCCAAAAACAAAATTACAAACATCTCAAAACAAACTGGTCAGACTACTGCTTGACCTTACTCCTAGAACCCACCTCACCCCTGCCCACTTTGACAACCTAGGATGGCTTAGAGTAGACGACAGAGTACAGCAACTTGCAATGGGCCTGGTCTACAAGATACACTACACGACCAAGGTACCCATGTACATGTCAAAATACTTCCCAAAGGTCAGTGAATACCACGATCACAACACCAGAGGGAGCTCCACAAATCATGTTAAACCCAAATTCGGCTCAAACAAGGGACTAAACACGTTTCGCAATTATGCCACATCAATGTGGAACGCCCTACCCAAAGCTGTAAAGGAATGTGAATCACTACCCACTTTCAAAAACACAAAAAACACCTACGGGAGACTGCAATTCGAAACTGGCCCCTGTAAATGTCCTAACACAACCCCCTCCAATGTACAGTAAATTACCAAGTATGGTCTTGTCAATATTCCAATGTACAGTTTTTGTTTGTACAGTTGTACAGTGTCCCCCACCCACCCCTCCTACCCAACCCCCCCCCCCACTCCTACCACCTCCAATGTACAGTCCCCCCCCCCCCCAATCCTATGTACAGTTTCTACATCAAATGTATATACTCTTTTTTCTGGACTCTTTTTGTATCACAAACAGTACTGTATTTGCAAATCTGGTATGTCATAAATGTATAGATGTAGCAGTACTGTATCTGTATGTCATGTATGTCATATATGTTACGATGAATTGAAAATGGGGGACCCTGATGTAAACAAGACGAAAGTCTTTCTCTGGTCTGCATCCCCTTAACAATTGTATGTATTGAGCTGTACTGTACTGTACCCATTCTGCAATCTGTTAATAAAGTTTTCAATCAATCAATCAAGTACATTCTCTTAGACTGGATGAAATACTGTGGTTTCATAAGCTTCTATAGATATACACTCCTATCATATTATTTACCCTTAACAATGAATACATAATCTTAATAATAATAAGAACTGAAGCTAAGAAAAGTTCAATAATTACATTTCACGACGTCTGTGCAGTGTCGTTTATTCACTGTCCATAGAAACAATGATGAACGCAGCCATAAAGGTTGGGTTTTCTTACGCAGAAAGGTTACTGTAAGTCTGTTTACTTTTCTGATAACGACATCACTGCATAACTCGTAAATGTTCAGACGAGGTTAAAATAGTGTGTTATTTGTGATACTATGTAAACATTCAAAGTTATTATCACAGGTCAGTTTTTGTTACAGTAATAATAAGACACGTATTTCCCTTCAGTGATATTCAATTCTTATCTTACCGTATTTCTCTCTCTCACACACACATCCAACCAGACAGGACTCGTGACATTTTCATATCAACACGTTTATTGCCATGATCATGTTGTCTCATAGAGAGCCTGAGAAATAGCCCTGATACAGCCCAACAACAACAATAACAACATGACAACAACCCCATGTATGGCTGGACAGGAATCCATAAAAAAAAATAAAAAAAAAGTTAAACATCAACAGATGGATGACGGGCAGATATTCATAAAGAAAGAAAGAAAAAAAGTGGGACCAACTCTAAAGGGTGTGGCCTAGCAGTGAGGGGGGGGGGGGGGGTGAGACTAGAACCAGTATGAGAAGGACTGGACGTTGATGTCATCACATTCGTCTTGTTTGATTTCTTCAGCCCCAGATCCTAACTTCTGATTGGAGGAGAGGTCACGGGTGGGTGGGACCAGTCTGTATTGACTAGCCAACCAGAGAAAAGTTTTTCTACAACCCTGTTCCGTTAAGTCTGGTTGTCGTAGCAACCCTCCCCCCTTCCTAAACCCTCCGAACCCCCCTGAAACTAAAGATCTAATCAAACTGACAAACACAGAAGTACGTTTATGTTCCTTATTTAATCAACCCATACATTCCTAAGACAAGCGCGCGCACACACACACACACACACACAAATATGCTCATGTATTTCATATGCTCACAGTAACACACACAAGCGGTTAACATGATCGGAGCGTGTTCCGTTTAGCAGCTTCATAGATGAGGGGGGGTGGGGGTGGCAGCGGAGCAGGATATTAATGATAATAATTACAATAATAATAATAATTATAATGATGATGTAACAGCAACATCACAAAGCAAAGATATAACATGGAGGAGGCGGGGTTAGAATACTCAGACGGGAAGCAAAGTGAATACACTAAACAAATTCAGCCAATCAAAGCCACACGCTTGAAATAAAAATGTAAAACTAAAATCTGGAAAATGAAAAGCCAAAAACAAACAAATACAAATAAAAATAAACATTTTCCACAAAGCCAAGAGGCGGCGGTGAACACCCAACACATGATTGTCCCATGATTGGTCAAAACCAGAGAGAGCACAGCGGGAAACAAATAACTTCCTGCCTCTCCGCTAGCCAATCGGAATCACTTCCTGTGTTTTGTCACGATCAACGTCATTAAGGCGGCTCCCTCCTGGTCATGCTGCTGGCTGGAGGGAGCCCTCCCATTGGTTGGTTTGTCATTAGAAAAGGTCAACAAACGTGGAGAGTCTCCACTCGTCAATTCCCACAATCCCTTGCTCCATGTGGAGCAGATTTGGGTTGTCCAAAGCCATCTATCTCCCAGAGTTGAGTCATTAAGATCAATGGAAGCCCCTAGCAGTTCCCAAAGCGTCCCAACACCTATAGAATAACCAGTCTGGATAACAATCAATCAATCAATCAATCAATCAACTCATCCTGGCCTTATCAGCTGGTCCCAGATCAGCCCAGGAGCTGTTGTCCAGCTGGTAATATATGAACCTTGCTGCTTCCTGGTAGACTACTCAATAAGCTAATGTTGCAGAGTACGGTTGCTTAGCAACTAAATATAGTTCCAGGAAGCTAGAAGTGGATCAGTTGATGTTTAGCTCTAGTGTTCATATCTACTTGATTCACTTCTCTCTCTGTCTGTCTCTTTTCTCTCAGTCAGTTTAATAGAATCCTTTGTAGTGTCCATTCCATGTCTCACTTATTCTGTCAGTCTCTTTTCTCTCAGTCAGTTTAATATATAATCCATTGTAGTGTCCATTCCATGTCTCACTTATTCTGTCTCTTTTCTCTGTTTAATAGAATCTCTTCTTTTTCTATCTTTTCTCTCATTAATACTTCTTTAATCTCTTACCTAAAATGTTGTTTCTTTTTCCGATCTCCCAATAACCTTACATCTCTCCCATCTCCACTACATCTCCCATGATGCATCCCAATTCCTACATCTCCCATGATGCATCAGACTTTCTACATCCCCCATGATCCATCCCACTTCATACATCCCCCATGATCCATCCCACTTCATACATCTCCCATGAATTTGATGCATCCCATATCTCCCATGATTCATGCTACTTCCTACATGTCCCATGATGCATCCGACTTCCTACATTTCCCATGAATTCTACAACAGTGATCTTGTCAGCCATCATCCTGGTCAGGGGAAAGTGTTTAATGTCATCACCTGATAAAACATTGTCCTCTTCATAAAACACCCAGAATGCACTTCAAATATACACACAAAACTCAGTTTCCCAAAACAGTGTGTGATTTCAAGTCCATATCCTGATCTCCATGATGGTGTGACAGTATACACTCATCTCATCCCAAGCAACACCTTCATATCTTTCAGAGACCAAACAATATGGTCTGAATGTACTAAATACCTCTTGATGTCTCTTCTACTCTCACTCTGTCTCCTCTCTGTCTCCACTCTCTCTTTCCCACACTCTCTATTCCTCTCTCTTGTTTTTGCCATCGAGGCAGAGCTTTCATTTAATCCAATGAGCTCTAGAGTCAATATGTCAAGTCAGTCAGCCAGCAAGTCATTAACACAGTCTGCCTGACTAACTGTCTGTCTCTCAGCTGTTCAGTCCACGTATCTGTATGAATATGAGTAATAAGTCATTTTGCCTCACTGTATGTACTGTAGGCTACATATGAGCGTCTGCTTGCAGTGAGCCCTCCCAGCCACTAGGAGGCACTACAAGCCAGCTCTCTTTGGCGTCTGCAATAGCCAGCCATCTAGGCTAGGCTAACATGCTAACCTGTGCTAAAACCTGGGCTTGTGTGGGTTAACCTCATCAAACATGCTAACTCAGGCTAGCACAGCCTATACAAGCTAACCTAACAGACCTACATCTCAGTGGTTAGGCTAGTCATAAATCACTAACAAAGGCTAGACAAACATCATTAACAACCACTCAAACCAGAGGCTTACTTCAGTCAGCCATAACTAGCTCAGGAGCTAACATGCTAGCTATAGCAGGCTAGCTTGATAGTCTTTTTTTAAGGCACCTTCTTGTTTAACCAACATATATATGATCAATAAAATCATCATATGATCAAATAATATATCCTAAATATAACAGAGAATCCTAATCATAAGAATCAAAATCATACAAAACAGCTAACCGTGCTAATATGTCAGTTATGAATAAGCAAACACACACACAGCAGAGTCAAACATACACACACACACACACACACACAGCAGGGTCAAACATACACATATAGTTATTTGGTGTTGTGTGTGAATGACAAAGAACGTGCCGACTCATCATTCATTGTGCGTTAAGCAAAAGTGCTGACACACACACACACACACACACACACATACATACAGAGCCTATTACCCAGAGCGGTGGCTGGTAACCATATCAACTGTAACCATCCTTTAGTCTTATCAACAGCCTTCCTGTGATTGGCCGGCCTCCCACCAATCGCAGACTTCTTTGTGTCAGAGGTGGCTGCTACAGAATTCAGAGTTCAGAGGTCAAAGGTCATACAGGCGTTTCCCTGTTGTTGTGGTTGTTTTTGAGGTCAGGGGCGCTGAATTGTCGTCTCATGCGAGGCGGGGTGGTGAAGCCCCACCCTCCCTGCGGTGGGCCCGGCAAGCCGACCGGAGGCCCCCCAGACATCATGTCTAAGTGGGGGGGGGGGCCGGAGCGTGGCAGGCTGTGGTAGTTAGGGTGGGGGCCCATCGGGAAGGGGGCGTTGTAGTAGGGATGATGATGATACTGGTGAGGATGGTGATATCCATCTCTTTCTCTCTCTCTCCCTCCTCCTCCTCCTCCTCTTCCCCCTCCTCCTCCTCCTCCTCCTCTTCCTCCCTCCCCTACTCCTCTCTCTCCTCCTGGACCCGGTGAGGCCCCCCTCCTGTATCTGGGTCGCCCCTGGTGACCACCATTGCCATGGTTACCACCATTGTTAGGATGCTGGTTGTTGCCGTGGTGACTGTTGCCATGGGTGGAGCTGTCCAGAGAGTTACGGCGGTAACGTTTCTGGTTGTTGCCCTGGTGATGGTGGTAGTTGCCCTGGTTACCGCCTTGATTACCGCCTTGGTTACCGCCTTGGTTACCGCCTTGGTTACCGCCTTGGTTACCACCTTGGTTACCGCCTTGGTTACCGCCTTGGTTACGCTGTTTCCAGGCATGGTGTGGGCTGGGCGTGCGCATGCGAAAGGGTGGGACTTGGAAGGGGAGGGGCAGGAGGGGAGGTGCCTGACCTGGAGGGAACACCTGAGTAGGAGGTGGCGGGGATGGAGAGCTCTTACCCTCTCCTCCTCCTCGCACTCCTTCCTCCTTCTGCTCTCCTTCCTCTCCCTCTCCTTCTCCACCTTCCCCCTCCACCTCCCAGTCCCCCAGGTCCAGGCCCAGCA
Source organism: Notolepis coatsorum (assembly GCF_963971535.1). Taxonomy (NCBI): domain Eukaryota; kingdom Metazoa; phylum Chordata; class Actinopteri; order Aulopiformes; family Paralepididae; genus Notolepis; species Notolepis coatsorum. The sequence goes on along the minus strand of NC_140165.1, from coordinate 84,318,126 downwards.
GGGCGGCGCTAGCAGGTCCCCAGGACAAGCGGTGGGCAGGGTTACTCTTGAAAGGAAACTTCAGCTTACAGTCCTGAGGAGGGATGAAGCGGCCGGTCCCTGGCAGATGGACCGGTACCACAGGACCGGTTGGAGCTGAAAGAAAAGACACACCTATTACACTGAATCTAATCTAATCTGTTTTATAATCTATATATATGTATCAACATCTGTCTGTACATACCTACATACAATTATTTTTACATACCTGTAGATACTATATCTTTTTTTTTTTTATCCACTTTTTCTCCTCTTTTTCTATTTTTCTCCCATCCCAATTCCAGTGTGCCAATTCTTCCCTCCCCTGTCTTGAACGTTGCTCGCATATGCCCCCCCACAGGTCGGTTGTAGGGAGGATAGAAGCCTTGCATCATGTGTCCCCTCCGGTACACAAGGAGGCAGCCTGTCACATCTTTTCACCTGCCAGCGCGGACTCTCATTGGCGAGGTGTATGTAACGTGTGGGAGGCTCACACTACCCCCGCCATTTCCTGTCTCTGCTGTGCAGGCGTCCCCAACCGACCTGTAGGAGTCGCTGTCCACAACGTCCAGATTACCACCCATCGACTTCCACCCGCCAACTCTGCCAATTGAGTTAGTATGACGACTGGTCAAAGCCGGAGGCAACGCCGACAGCCGGAGTCGAACCCGGTGTCTCTTGCGTTGGTAACGAGCGCAATGTCCGCTGCGCCACCCAGCCGCCTGTAGATACTATATCTATACATATCCCTTGCTAGTCATACTGCTGGCCAGTATGACTTACTACCATAGTGTCCTTATACCTGTGAAAGATATGGCTGGTTTTCATTGCGATTATAAAAAGTGAATTGCGTATGTAAATATCTTTATTCATGGCCTTTTCTAAATGGGTTAGTTTTTAAAGTAGAGCTGTGTGGGTTTGTTGGGAAACAGATAACACAGTCTGCCCATGACTTGGGGGTGAAGGGGGCAAGGCGCTAGTAATGAGAAGGACGCCATCTCAGAGAAGGCTGTCGGTCGCTAGGTGACCAGTGATATGTTAGAGGTGCCAGGCACAACTTTTGTAAGATTTTCTCTTGGGGCAAAGTGGATGGCGGTGACCAGCCAAGGACCGAGGGAGACGGGGGAGGTGGAGTACTGTTTTATAATCTAATCTAATCTGTTTTAAAAATCTATTTATATATGGAGGGCGGCTAGGTGGTGCAGTGGGCAAGGCGCTCACCACCAATGCAGGAGACGCTGGGTTCGAGCCCAGCTCGCCACATTGCATTCAGCTTTGCTGGTCGTTCGTACTAATACATTTGGCAGTGTTAGGGGTGGGAAGCTGATGGGTGGGGATCGGACGTTGTGGACAGCGACTCCTACAGGTTGGTTGGTGCGCCTGCGCAGTAGAATCAGGAAGCGACGGGGGCGGCGTCCCTCCAAAGCGCAGACCCCCGACGCTGAAAGATCGCGCTGTGCAGGTGAAAAGATGCGACGGCTGCTACCTCGAGTACCGGAGGGGACTCGTGCAATGTATGGCTTCGTCCACATTACAGCCAGCTTGTGGGAGGCATGAAACAGCGTTCGAGACAGGGGAGGGTAGAATTGGACTATACGAAATTGGGATGGGAGAAAAATAGAAAATGGGAGGAAAAAAAACAAATCTATTTATAAAGAAAACAGTTTTTCATTGATTGTTTTATAATCTAATTCAAACAACATTAATTTTGGACCTGCTAAATTGTTTTAATGATAAATTCATTCATCAATAATTTTTCGGGGGGAAAATAAATACCTTTATTCTTATATCTTTATGAACTGAATACCTTGGCTCTGCCCTCGTAGTTTCTTGGTGATGTTCTGTTGTTGCAGGTTGAGGATGCGTTGCTGTTCCTGTTTGAGCCAGCGGAGGCGCCCTCTTCTAAAGGCTGCGTCTTCCTCCATTAACCGAGTCACCCTGACTTCTGGTTGGGCAGGAGGGCC
>NC_140165.1:84288644-84313644 GCF_963971535.1 Notolepis coatsorum | reverse complement strand
ACCATTGAGGACGACGTCGAGTTACAGACTAATTCAAATAAACAAGTCACACATGAAATGAACCCTTTCACTACCACACTACCAAATGGTTAACCCTTTCACTGCGACAATACAGAAGGTTATCCCTTTCACTGCCACATGAAAAAGGGTTAAAGACAGTTCCACAGTGAGGCAGAGTGGTTTGTGATCATCAGTTAGGAGAGTATTCATCGTTAGGGTGTGTTGGAGATCAGGGGTCGGGGGTCATCTGAGTGAGTTGGATGAGCGTCAGCATCGCTGTGAGGTAAGGTGCTAGATTTTCTTTTTTTTGAACTTTCTTTTATTTTGTGTCATATTGAACATCACATTGCATTAATCATACAGTATAATATACTTGATTCACATAGTCAATGACATTTGTTACTCAGGCTCTTCCCTCTTATTCAATTTGTTTAAGGTATTCAGCGTAATCAGAATAAGCTGTATAATCCGAGTACGCCTCTTAAACAACCCAGTGGGGAGGGATTTTTACAATATTTTTTTTTTATGATTTTTTGTAGGATAAGAAACGAAAAAATAAATAGAAAAATAAATTTAGCAAAAGGAAAAAAATATATACTTTAACAGAAAAAAAAGAACAACAAAAAAAGAAAAGAAAAAAAAGAGAGAGAGGGCGTCAGGCTCATGCTAATGTATCTCCAGGTACAAGGTTACAAGTGACCATCTCTGCATAAACATATCTTTTTTCAGTTGCAATTGTGCAGTCATTTCTTCCATTGTATACATCTGTCTCAGTCTCTTGGTCCATTGTTTGATTGTCGGTGGTGCTAGATTTTCAATAAAGGTTTTATAGTAGGGATGTTAACAATTAATCAAAAATCGATTGATTGTTTGTTAAGGATTTACTTGAACACGTGAAATTTGACTATCAAACAATGATGTTACAATGTTGTCTGTCTTAGTTGTCAGTAGAATGGTGTATTTTCAAAGCATGTTTCAATGAACAGATAGAGCACAATATAACTATGAGTGATAGTATATATGTGTGTGTGTGTATATATACAGTATGTATTTACATTATTAGCAAGTACTATATATGTGTATATATACAGATGTAGCAGTTAGGAACATCTACCCTAGCCGAATGGTTTCCGGGTAATTGCCGTATTAACGGTATCAACCAGTAGGGGGCGCTCGGGTTACACCAGGTTTCTTTTCGTCTCTAGTAAAGGTGGAGGTGAGGAGGGGGAAACAGCCCAGAGGGTTGTTCGATTGCTCCGTTTTTCTTTTCTAGGTGAAGATAATTAGAAAAATATTTGAAGCTTTTTTGAGTTCGGTAAATAAATGCTTTGCTTTTTCTCCGTTCTCCGCTTGATATAATTGATCAAATGTCCAATCTAACAAATTTTGTTTGCTCATAATAGCAAACAAAGTGGGCTTTCAGAATATTTCGAGTTATCATCAAATTCAGATGAAGTTGATGAACGATTGTAGATTCATGATGACAAGTGGAACGGCGCAATATATGGATGCTCCGCAGACGCTGTATAACTGATAAAAGATGTAAAGTTTGGCTGCATTTTTAACACCTTGGCAGTCAGGTACTAGGTGAGAACAATAGCTCTAACCCTAACCACTCCCCACTATAATAATAATAATTGTTGTGAAGGATCAGATTAAACCGAATATATATATTTATTCATGGATATATATTTAATAGTATTTGTATATCGTTTGATATCCCTTGTATATTCCTTGTACATATACACGGAATATCCCTTTATTCTACTACAGCCCATAATAGTTCATTCTCTTATTGGACAAAAGGACCAGGCGCCAGGGACAAGCCCCTGGCGTTCAAGTTCAAAGGTACCGACGAGACATGCCTTTACTAGCCTCAGCTCCGCGCAGGAATACGGCTACCGAAAGCAGAGTGGCACTATTTGTCCACCGTGCATATAAATATGGCGCAAGAAATGTAGAATGCCTCTTAGTCCTTTACCCTTCTACCCAACTAAGTAACAAGACGTGAAGCCTCACCCCACGATACCGCGTGCGGTGTAGTACGGCCTGTTTGGCCTTAGAATAGCAGTGAGACCTCGTGCGAATTAATAGCTGAATTGCCAGAGTTTGGCACCGTATTTCTATTAAGTAATAATAGTCTATTATGTATGGTGCATCGTTCGGTTAGAGTTCTAAAGTGAGCAGCACCCCCATCGCTTCCTCGCGTTATCTAGAGTCTTAACCAGGTTGGGCAGACCACGCTTGGTGCTTTCATCCGAGGAGTTCTAGGCGAGGACGAGTGGACCTGCACATTGGATTACCTACCCTGACGACTGCTGAGCCCTATACGGCATGGAATATCTATTTGCTTTGGTGCTTTGATTTGTGGAGCGGATAATCGCCAACACCGGTGAGTGTTGGATTTACCCCGAGAGGAGCCAAGGTGAGACGGCGCTCAGACCAGACTGAGGTCGCCTCGCTTCTTCTCCGTTGTGGACCGACAGCGACAGCTACAGCTATCGTCTACAAGAGAGCCCAAGTGTATTCATCTGTGGATCCAGGTTCTACGGGCACTGTGTTCTGTACCTGAACTCTCCCTAGAAATCGTTGACCAGACGGGATACAGCCGACGGCTCTCCTACCCCCCCTACTGGCTTACAACCGGCGGGACCCTTTACAGTATATCCTGCTATAATCATTAAGTGCCATCGTTATAATTCCCTAAGAGCCAGGTTGTATGCTCGCTTCCTGCGTAACCAGAGATTGGACATTCAGTGTTGATTTGCATACGAGTACTCATTTGCCTTACAAGAGCATTCAATTCAAATCATAAATGTAATCAGTAACTATTATATGTACCCTTTGCTATATATTAAATATTTGACTATTACCTTTGTGTGGACCTGATTTCATATGTGGGAAAGTGTTCATCATACTTAGATATCGTGTACTGTATGGCCAGTAATTAAAGTACATAAAGCGGTAGTGGTTTAATGATACCATACTTATCAATACAGTCAGGGAATTGTACCCCTCAGTTACAATTGGTCCTTCGAGCCGGAGGGTAATTAGTGTAATATTAATATAGTGGTATTAATATTGAAATGGCCTATGATGAACACTCCACGAAACGGTCCTCCTAAAGTAGAACGCCCGCAACGTAGACGACAGCCACCTCAGTACTTAGAGGATTACGCTGTCAGTAAACTACCTAGCCTTCTACAAACAGTAAACGCGGTAAAAGTAGAAAGTAAAATTATGTCCGACCCTATCAACCAGGATACCCCGACCACAGAGGCCCTAGTGGGTTCTAATGTGACTGACCAAGCTCACGGTGGGGACCAGGAGGGAACTGACACGACTTTACCCCCCGCCAAGACCGAAGAAGTAGTCCCCCCAGAGCTCCGGGAGGAAGACAACCCTCCAGAGGTGGAACTCTGCACGGAACAAGATGAGGAGAGCGCCGAGGAGATAGAGCTCCAGGACTCCCCGCAAGGGAGCGCATCCCCGACCGGTACTGCCAGGAGCGGATCACCTCAACCAACGTCTTCCCCCAGCGAGGCAGAGAGGATGCTGGCACAGGCGTTCCTCGCCACCCTGACAGCCTCTACCGAACGCGATCGACTTCAGGGTGAACGCGATCGACTCCAAGCACAGACGCTTAGCGAGCGCGAACATTCTACCATTGAAAGAGAACGCCTCCAAGCGCAGCAACGGAGCGAAGAAGAGCGCGTACGTCTGGAGCTGAGACGCCTCCAGACAGAAGAGAACATTGAGAGAAGCCGCGCCGATGCACAGCACGCCGCCGCCAATGCACAGCGCGACGTCGCAAATGCACAGCTCCACGCCGCCCATGCCAGCGCCAATGCCCAGCGCGACGCCGCCAACGCACAGCGTGACGCCGCCCAGGCCAGCGCCAATGCGCAGCCGCCAATGCCCAGCGCGAAGCAGCGCGCGACGCAGCCCACGCAGCCCACCCCAACAACAGCCTGTTCATGCTGCTGAGGTCAGGCAAGCGCCTACGGTCACACGCTGCAAGAACAGAGAGACTCCGACTCAGCTTCTTCCCCCAGGCCATCAGAACACTGAACTCTCCACTCACAAATACACATGAGCACACACAGACACACACACACGCCAACCGGCAAAAAAAAATCACTTTAAACAAAATGTCACTTTAAAAAATAGAATCTTTAGAAACACTTTAAAAGAAGGAGGTACTGTATAGTTTAGAATAGATACATTAAGAGATAACATTGTAAATTGTATATTGCATAGTAGTGTATATAAGAGCCGGTTTCTCAGGAACCTAGCATGTCTTTTTTTTTTTTACCATGCATTATCTTGTGTCTTATCTATTTAATTTTTTCTATGCCTATTTTATTCTATTTTATTATTGTATTTTGCACAATCAATGCGGGCAAGACCACCCGCATATCACTGTATGCCCTGGTATGTATGTGACAAATAAACCTCTTGATTCTTGATTCTTGAACATGTCATCTAACTAGTGCGCAATGAATTAATCATCTTTTTGACATTGTAAATTGTATGTACTGATGTCATAGTAACTGGTGGGTGTTATATTATTTCAAGATAATAAAGTAGCTACAATGAGTCAATAGATAAAAAGCAGTAATGGCATGTAGGTTACTCACCCTACTCGTGTACAGTAGGCATCCACACTACACAGCATTTACTGACATAAATAAACGCCATGACTCATCCCCTACTCTGGGTATTCAGTAGGTGGTGTCAGAGAGGCAACTACCCATGTGACCTGAGGATAGTAGTACCGCACTTGAAAAACATGTAAATAATTTTGAAATGTTCCATTACAAATTGAATCAATTGTTGTAGTTTTTCTGGTAAATTAATCATTAATCGTGATGCTTCGGAAACAAACAAGTGTGATGGTAACATCAATAAACCCAAAACCAAGTCAAGAAAATACGACAAAGCTTATCTCACTCTCATCTCGCACATCATAATAACAAAGCCATAACGTATCTCCTGGAAGGTGTTAGGTGGGGGAGGGGTTAACTCTAACGGTTAGAGACCAGCGCTCTTGTGAAAGGTCCTCACTCCTTTCCCTTTCCTTCATCCAATCCCTGCTGAGCGCACCTGCCCAGGAGCGCGCGGCTCCATGTGCACCCACCCCCCCCCCCCCCCCCCCAAGAAAAGTACAGGGACAAACAATTATGTTTGATTTTTTTTTTATTATTTTATTAAAACTCATAATAACTAACACAAACTGCCTATAAATTGCCTGTCATCTCCGACAGGATGATGCCGGTCTACTCTGCTGCTCTATTTATAATCGATCCGTTTATTAATGCTTCGCGAGTTGCAAATAAAAAGATGTGGGCTTTTTGGAATATTTCGATTTTATCATCAAATTCAGATGATAAATAAAAACAACTTAACCGGGCAGTTTCTCTCCTCCTCCATTTTCAATTAATATATTTAAATCAAATATTTGTGAAAAAATATTTTATGATGATCTTGTTTGGGAAATATTAGTAATCATTTTTGGAAAGTTGTGCTTCAATCAGCGATTTATCTCTGCTGCTCCCCTACATTTTCAAAAGCCTAGAGAAAGGTTGTCTTAACTTCATCATCATAAGTTATGAATGTCAAATTGATACAAATATTTTTCACCCTGTGCTATGGCTTTCGAGACCTATTTCTGAAGCACTGTGGCTCCTATCAACGCTGCAAATTGGGATCAGACATTATGTTTTTATTACAGGTTCATGGTTCAAAACTGTCAGGTATTAAACTGTGTGGGTATCAAACAAGAGACGGTCAGGCTTTAAAACGGTGTAGGACCCAGGCTTAGAACTGCACCCTGAGAGGGAGGTTTGCCCTGAGTGGGAGGTTCGAAGGGTCAAAGTGGGTATCAAACAGGAGGGAAGACTGTCACGTTTTAAACTGTGGATACCAAACAGAGAAGGTAAAGACAACTTTGAACTGTTGAACAGTAATCCAGAACAATTTTATTTCACTGTAAAAAAATAAAGAAGATTTTATTTACCGGTATTCTATTCTACTATTTTATTGCACTGCACTATTGCACAATTTTACTCTGTCTATTTTAACTTACTCTTTTTATTATTGTCTATATAAAACTGAATCAAACCATAAACAAGGTGGCCTGTTGGGATGTTAGATCCTAATGTGAAAAACTGTGATTTTATATGTCTGCACTTTATGTGCTCATTTTATGCCTGTCTTTTTTCTGTTGTGAAGCACTTTGAGCTGCAGTTTCTGTATGAAAGGTGCTATACAAATAAAGTTTATTATTATTATTATTATTATTATTATTATTATTATTATTATTATTATTATTATTATTATTATTACGGCATTCTGTCAGGCTTTGCACCTCCTGGTGGGAGATAACAGAACAGCAATCAACCTCAAAATCAACCGTGTCGATGCCACGGTAGAATGGTACAGTCCTAAATAATAGCTCCATCTGGATAATGTACTTTATTAGCAGGTAGTATATGTATATATATATATATATATGTACCTTATTAGCAGGTAGTTTTTCTCTCAGAGAAGAAATTAGTCTCCAGCTCTCCTCACAGGAACGCTTGTCCGAGTCGTCTCCACTGTCACTGTCTGCATACTGAACACACACACAGAACAGTGTTAACCCTTTCACTACCACACTACCAAAGGGTTAACCCTTTCACTGCGACAATACAGAAGGTTAACCCTTTCTCTGCCACACGACAAAGGGTTGACCCTTTCACTACCACACTACCGACGGTTCCGTCGGTAGTGTGGCAGTGAAAGGGTTAACCTTCTGTAGTGTGGTAGTGAAAGGGTTAAACAGATTCAGTCTTTCTATCTCAACACTGTTTTGGGTTCCGAGATGGGTGTCGTGTTTCCATTCATTCTCCACATCCTAGTTGAGGAAAACCTTCTGATAATTTACATTTTCATACCTTAAGGATATTTCACTTTAGTAGAACAAGTTTCGGCAGTCTTCAGCAGTAATTTCTAAGAACAGCTACACTATAGTTCTACAGTGTTCCTCAAGGATTTTTTATCATGTTTATCAATTCTCGACTTGTCAAAAATCAGGTTCATCACTTCATGCGGCATCATCTACTGTTGACCTGCGATCCCCTGTCCCTCCTAAAAAATACAAACATGGGTCTATGGGTTCTTTAAGGGTTAACAGATTATTGGCCTAAAATATTTCTCACATTGACTGACCTGACAGGGAATAATACATATATCACCATAACATATACAGTACGGAACGTAGACCAATCTCGGTCACTCTCTTTGTCTGGGAACGCCCAAAACCAAATTCGGTCATGCCCCATTTTGCGCGACATCCAGGCTTTTTTTACTGTCAGCGTTTGGGAATTTCATGTCGACAGGTAGGTGAAGTGAAATTATACTTATTTTAGAATATATATATCAAATTTCATGAGTATTCATCTATATTTAGTCATCTAAAGACTATTAGATATGAACGTATGTACCAGTAAAAAGTGGGAATCTCTAGAATGTGTTTTGGGCGACGGTGTTTACAAGTGCGGGTAGCCTCTCTAATCAACTTAACGTTATACACAACACTTTCTGTTGTCAGTAGATGGCAGCATTGGTTTAAAAGTAGGGATGCTCGATATTGGCTTTTTTACCGATACCGATATACCGATATTGTCCAACTCTTAATTTCCGATACTGATATCAACCGATATCAACCAATAAATGGAATAATTTCTGGTAATTAACATTACATATCTCTTGTTGTGGAATTAACACAACATTATGCATACTTTTGACAATAAATAAAATCAGAATTTGTTCTTACTTGCTTGCCTGGGTAAATAAAGGTTATAGAAATGAAAAAAAATAAAATAAAAAATTAACCGATACCGATATTTTCCGATATCACATTTTAATGCCGATATCGGCCGATAATATCGGTAGGCCGATAATATCGGACATCCCTATTTAAAAGGTGAAAATGTTATGACTACAAATCCCAAGACCTTTATCACCTAGTTCACAGGTCAGCACCGGATTAGGAAAACGTGATCTGAACACAGGAGTGTTAGGTCGCTTTCACATAGTTTTGGTGGACTCGGTGCGGTTCTGGTGGTGAAGTTGCAACATTGTTGCATTCTTCATTTGGTTCGCCTGCGTTCACATAGCAATCTGTCAGGCGCACCGAACTTTCTGAACAATGTCACGCGGTCGAAAAGGGCGCTCGTCTATTGGACAGTGGAAATGTGTGTGTGGCTGCGAGCCCGTGTGTGCGCGCGCGTGTGTGTCTGTGTGTGGACTGCGAGCCCTCCAGATCAGCGGAGGCGAGTTTTGACGTGGCATTGATCCATTGTTCTATTGAAGCTCATTACCACCATCCTCTCGCTAAACAACTTGTACACCACGTTGTTTTTATGAGTGCCCACAAGTAGCTGTTTTATTTAGTCTTCTGCCCATATGTGTAGGTGTGCTTGTTTTGCAGTGAATGCCGTGCGCCTCGGTAATAATATAATAATAAGCCGCGTTTTTTCTTCCTTCTTCCCAAGATGCACAGTTAGATATTAGATAGATAGATAGAGAGATATGCAGTGTGCTTGTTTTGCAGTGAATGCTGCGAGCAGTGGTAATAATAAGCACTTCCTATATTTGGTCCGCTGAAGCGAACCGAGACCTATGTTTTTGGTCGGACCAGAGTTTGTGTGTTTGGTCCGCGGACCGAGTTCGACGCGCATTCACACAAACTCGAAAAACCGAACTATCGAATTCTGGTCCGATAGTCCGGACCAAACAGCCCCTGTGTGAAAGCGACCTTAAACTATTAATGCAACCTGAATATAGTGACCGAGAATAGTCACCTAATTATCTTAACAAAAGTGCATCATTAGCATTATGTTTGTTGTCTAAAGGGGAACATAATGGTACAATTTAAGATTTTAATGTTATCCGCATATAAAGGACAAATAAAACATCGTTCATTTGTAAGAAACCTCAATGAAAACGGCGCAGGGTAAGTTATATTCGCTATCGTTATGAAAATGTGATCGAATCCTATAAAAATGTGGACGAATTTGGTCACTGTGACGTTAGATAAGAATATTAATGTTGTATATTATATATACATATGAGCCTGTGTTGCTCTAACAGTAGGTCAGGCAGACAGATTCATATTTATAGATATGTAACGGTTTGTCATATCGTCACCTTAAGCACCACGGGTCGACAGCACAGACCACTATACCAAGAAGTGAATTCACTGCTTTGTAACGTGTCTTTTAAGGGCGAGAGTGAGTTTAACCCATAGCACCGCTACTCGCCACAGTCACTTCACAACATCTGAAGTCCCTGTTACATATATATAAATATTAAAGTTAATATATATTATTGTTCTAACAGTAGATCAGACAGATATATATATATATTATATACAGTACAGACCAGCCTGTGTTGTTCTAACAGTAGATCAGACAGATATATATATTATATACAGTACAGACCAGCCTGTGTTGTTCTAACAGTAGATCAGACAGATATATATATTATATACAGTACAGACCAGCCTGTGTTGTTCTAACAGTAGATCAGCTTCTTCTTTCTCTCTACGATACTGACTCTCCATGTCCTGAAGTCTGGAAAACATCAATCAATATATCATTCATCATATATATATATATGTTTGGGCTGTCAATCAATGGTTTTTTTAACGTGTTAATAGCATGCATTTTTTGGTTTAATTGCATTAACTAATTAAAAAAAATGCATAGTGAAATGAGTCGTAAAGAAATGCATGACAACATGTTTCTGCCTTCCTTACCATATCTATCTATCTATCTATCATCCATCTCTCTCTCTCCCTCCCTCCCTCCCTCCCTCCCTCTCCACCCACCCACCCACCCACCCACCCACCCACCCACCCACCCACCCACCCACCCACCCACCCACACACACACACACACACACACACACACACACACACACACACACACACACACACACACACACACACACACACACACACACACACACACACACACACACACACACACACACACACACACACACACACACACACACACACACACACACACACACACACACACACACACACACACACACACACACACACACACACACACACACACACACACACACACACACAGTAATAAATCTATCTCTCTTTCTCTCTACCTCTTCTCCATCTCCAGTTTAATGTCTATCCCTTGTTTCTCCAGCAGTTCTTTCTGGGCATAGTTCCAGTCCTCTGGCTCCCCCTGCTGGTCCTGGGTGGCGCTGCGCTCTCTTTCCAAACGCGCTTGCTCTGGGTGGGTGAACCGGAATACATGGTTCTTCCCCATGACAATACGGTTCCCTAGAGAGAGAAAGAGAGAGAGAAAGAGAGAGATTTATTACCAGGTGTGTGTGTGTGTGTGTGTGAGAGGAGAGAGATTTATTACCAGATGTGAGTGTGTGTGAGGAGAGAGAGAGGGAGAGAAAGAGAAAGAGAGATAGATGTATTACCAGGTGTGTGTGTGTATGTGAGGAGAGAGGAAGAGAAAGAGAGAGAAAGCGATAGATTTATTACCAGGTGTATGTGTGTGTGTGAGGAGAGAGAGGGAGAGAAAGAGAGAGAGATAGATGTATTACCAGGTATATGTGTGTGAGGAAAGAGGGAGGGAAAGAGAAAGAGAGATATATGTATTACCAGGTGTGTGTGTGTGTGTGTGTGTGAGGAGAGAAAGAGAGATAGATGTATTACCAGGTGTGTGTGAGGAGAGGGAGAGAAAGAGAGATAGATGTATTAGTGTGTGTGAGAGAGAGAGAGAGAGAGAGAGAGAGAGAGAGAGAGAGAGAGAGAGAGAGAGAGAGAGAGAGAGAGATGCACTTTCTACTACATTGGGAAAGTGAGTTGTGAGTCATTCATTTTAAAATGTACAGAAAGAATCCCAAATGTTTCTCTATTAAGAGAGGAGGAACAAGTAATACTTGTTTTATTTTAAGAAACCACTAAACCTGGGCGGCTGATTGGCGCAGTGGCAAGGCGCTCGCCTCTAACGCAGGAGACGCTGGGTTCGAGCCCAGCTCTCGGCGTTGCTACCGGCTGGCCGGTCGTTCATACTAACACAATTGGCAAGTGTTAGAGGGTGGGAAAGCCGGTGGGTGGGGATTTGACGTTGTAGACAGCGACTCCTACAGGTCGGTTTGGTGACGCCGGTGCGGCGGAAGCAGGAAGTAGCGGGGGCAGTGTGAGCCTCCCACGCGTTACTCCTCGCCACTGAGAGCTCGAGCTGCTGCGGTGAAAAGATGCGACAGGCTGCCTCCTCGTGTACCGGAGGGGACACGTGATGCAAGGCTTCTGTCCTCACTACAACCGACCTGTGGGAGGCATAGTCTAGCAACGTTCAAGACAGGGGAGGGAAGAATTGGATAATACGAAATTGGGATGGGAGAAAAATAGAAAATGGAGAGAAAAAGTGGATAAAAAAAAGAAACCACTAAACCTATGTTTTGACATGATAATTTGTTGTAATATGTTGTAAACTGCTTTGGCAACACTGTTAACCTTTTTTTAAGTTAGCACTTTTGAATTTGAATTTCAGAGAGATTTATTATCAGGCATGTGTGTGTGTCTGTGTGTGTGTGTGTGTGTGTGGGGGGGGGCAAGACAGTAAAGCTTCAGGCTTATTTTTACTACACAGGTAGGAATGCCCTGCTGTAAATTACAGCCAAATATGTCTGTTATTTAACACACACAAAAATGTACACTTGAGCGCAAACACACACACACTCACTCAATTAATACAACTGTCTTCAACCAACCGTCTTCATACAACCAACCGTCTTCATACAACCAACCGTCTTCATACAACCAACTGTCTTCAACCAACTGTCTTCAACCAACTGTCTTCAACCAACTGTCTTCAACCAACTGTCTTCAACCAACTGTCTTCATACAACTGTCTTCATACAACTGTCTTCATACAACTGTCTTCATACAACATTTAAACATGGTGGTTACTAGATGCCACAAATGAGGTTCAGTGAGAATCACATGGACGGTCTAGAAGGAGTTGGAAACAAAATACCATTATAGTGACGATGCATTGTGTTACTATGATTTGGACCATGTATACATCATCACGATTACTACTGTCTGATTGAATTCTGCACTCACTAATGTTCACTACTGTTATCACTATTATCACTATCACCATTATTACTTTGCACTTTGCACTTTGTTCTATGCTCTATTATTATTATTATTATTATTATTATTATTATTATTATTATTATTATTATTATTATTATTATTATTATTATTATTATTATTATTATTATTATTATTATTATTATTATTATTATTATTATTATTATACCTGTACTGCTATCATGCTGTTATCACACCTGCATTTCCCCAAGGGGATTAATAAAGGAACACTTGACTTAACAATACAACTACAATAATACAACTCATTTAAATGTGGTTGCAAAGTGTAAACGGCGCTGCTCCGATATTGAGATCAAATATAAATCAAATGTCATATACACTGCCTAAGAAAGGTAACATATCAGGATTCAAATAATAATAAACAGATGTACAAATATTAAATAATTGATATATTGGCAGCATCAGAGACTCACTTCTACATCTGAGGACACATCACTGATGATAGATGGATACAATATTTTCAGGAATTACAGGAATGCATGTGGAGGAGGAGTTGTTTGCTATGTTCAATGTCACATACTGTACCTGATAAAGTTAGGCAGGAACTAATGGCATCAGATATTGAAGTACTGTGGTTACAAGTTTGTAACATCTTAAGCAGATATTAATAGGATGTTGTTACAGACCCCTAATGCTAAAAGTTGGTATTCAGAAGGTGCTCTTTGTATACTGGGGAGCCAGTAGAAAAACAACGAAGTTCAAGGCACTCTTCATATATAAAAAAGCTTTAATATATTGCTTTGTTCATGTTTGAACAATAAAAAACGACCAACATGTTTTGGCCTAGCTGTCAGCCTTCTTCAGTGAGCATTTAGTCAGCCTAAGGTCTAGCTGTCATAATAAGTGATATGTAGCCTATATTGCAGGAGGTAGCCTGTCTGTCTAGATGTTGGAGGACCTCTGGAGGCATTTGCTATTATGACAGCTAGACCTCAGGCTGACTAAATGCTCACACATGAGCTTGCTTGAGTGATTAGCACGGCCTCCTTTATAATATGGCTCAGAGTTAATTTGTTTGTATGCCCTGAAGAAGGCCGACACCTAGGCTGAAACATGTTGGCAGTGTTGATACGCTGTTTTAAAGATCCCATGAAACGTTCCAAAATGTTCCTCCTTTTAGATTTGAACCCCTAAAACATGTCCAATACATTTAGATTTTGAACCCCCAAAACATGTCCAATACATTTAGATTTTGAACCCCCAAAACATGTCCAATACATTTAGATTTGAACCCCCAAACCATGTCCAATACATTTAGATTTGAACCCCCAAAACATGTCCAATACATTTAGATTTGAACCCCCCAAAACATGTCCAATACATTTAGACAATGCACGGGTAATTTAGGATGTCTATCAAACATAAATTAAATCAGCTTCTCGCCCGCCCCAAAAGTCTGTTGCATTCGGAAATACGGTAAATCGCAGAAGCTTGCAGTGTAAATTCCGTTTTTGTGGATCTTCAACAAACAACCGTTATTCCGAGTCTTTCAATCTACAATATAAAGGATGTCTGTTTAGCCCTGTGCCGTTTACATGGATACACACTACAGCTCCTGCATCCCGATGTCAAATATCCGACCACAGACCACCGCAACACTTCCGGTATTCTGAATCATGGGAGAGAGAGCGGGGGGAGAAAATGAATGAATGTGGATGAGAGCCTCGGCATTAAGTGGTTGTAGCTTTGGCTGTGGGGGTGCTGGAGACATGATCCAATAGACTTTTATACGCCGGAGTCTCCTGAACACGGAGAGACCAATCCCAAATCGATCTGCACTTTCTTGCACCTACTCCCGAATTCCGCATAAGCAGATTGCCCATGGAGTCTCTCTGGATTTTCCAGAGATCTAGGTTTATCAATCTGCGCATGCGCAGTTCGGGAGTCGGTGCGGGAAAGTGACTATAGCTCAGCCGAAAAAGTGCAGATCGACTTGGGATTGGTCTCTCCGTGTTCAGGAGACTCGGGCGTATAAAAGTCTATTGGATCATGTCTCCAGCCCCCCCACAGCCGTAGCTACAACCACTTAATGTCAAGGCTCTCATCCACATTCATACATTTTCTCCCCCCGCTCTCTCCTCCATGAGCTCAATGTAACGTGGAAGTGCAGTGGTCTATAGAAGTCAGCCTATGAGAGGCAGGGGGAGGGGAGGGCGTGTTTGTACAGCACTGTCACTGCTGACTGGAATATTACTTTATGTTATGAACTTGAATACTCAACGAAAAACAAATAACATTGAAAGAAAAGATTAATAAACCTACCTTGTTTCAGGGTCAGGGGGTCAGTTATCTGTTTTCCATTCACATACGTCTCTGCTCCAATCAATGGCTCCAATGTAACCACCACTATAGAGAGAGAGAGAGAGAGATTTTAATTATCCATTAAACATGGTAGAACCTCTTTACATTTGTCGACACATGCTGATGGAAGAATATAACAGAACAGAACAAAGTAGAATACAACAGAACAGAATACAACAGAACAGAGTAGAATGGAACAGTTTTGTCGTCATTTTGCAAAGAAAAAGTGATTTCCTTCTCCTTTACTTTGTCATCTTGTCCTTTATCCCTTTGTCGTGTGGCAGTGAAAGTGTTAACCTTCTGTATTGTCGCAGTGAAAAGGTTAACCCTTTGGTAGTGAAAGGGTTAACTCTAGGGATGTCCCGATCCGATCACGTGATCGATCGCGTGATTTTCCGAAGATCGGGATCGAAAAAAAAATAAGAAAAAAAAATGATTTTTTTTTTACTTTTTTTTTTGTTATTCAACAAACATGACCATGTTCATGTCTTAAACTCATACTGAGGCCTTAGTTTTGGCTTTAAATTGCATATGATCATTCATTTATTTATTGTCACACAGAGCAGAAGAATTTTGCCAAAACAAACCAATAGTATCCAGCTGCAGAACGGCAGACCAGCCACACTTCAGACCATATATATATATTTTTTTATCCCAATTTCTCACATCCATTCACCCTGAATGTTGACGGTATCCAGGTGAAAAGTTTACTTCATTCAAGCGAGGCATTGCAATCCTTGACATAAATCATTTGATGTATAATTAAATCAAAGGAAATTCGTTTGGGTCTGAGAATGTGGCTGGTCTGCCGTTCTGTAGCTGGATACTATTGGTTTGTTTTGGCAAAATTCTTCTGCTCTGTGTGACAATAAATAAATAAATAAATGATGATATGCAATTTAAAACCAAAACTAAGGCCTCAGTATGAGTTTAAGACGTAAACATGGTTTGTTGAATAAAAAATGTAAAGTAAAAAAAACATTTTTTTTGATCGGATCGGGAAAGATCGGTATCGGTAGATACTCAAAATCACATGATCGGATCGGGAGCAAAAAAACGTGATCGGGACATCCCTAGTTAACTCTTTTTAGTTTCAAGATGTGCCGTCCGCCTGAGGCCAGTATTCAACAGAAATGACCGGATCTTGTAAATCTCCGCCCCCTCTATGAGAAAGACCTGAGGCTGGTGACACAGGCCGACCTGAGCTGCACCACTAAGCTCGTTTGGGCTAGATATTTTTACTATTTTAAACTGCTGCGTCAACATTTGTATTAATAGATACATTTTTGATTAAATAAAGACCTTGTTCAAGGTAAAGAGCCTGTATGAACCAAGCTAGTTTAATAAAGACCTTGTTCAAGGTAAAGAGCCTGTATGAACCAAGCTAGTTTAATAAAGACCTTGTTCAAGGTAAAGAGCCTGTATGAACCAAGCTAGTTTAATAAAGACCTTGTTCAAGGTAAAGAGCCTGTATGAACCAAGCTAGTTTAATAAAGACCTTGTTCAAGGTAAAGAGCCTGTATGAACCACAGATGAAGCTAGTTTAATAAAGACCATGTTCAAGGTAAAGAGCCTGTATGAACCAAGCTAGTTTAATAAAGACCTTGTTCAAGGTAAATAGCCTGTGTGAACCAGGCTAGTTTAATAAAGACCTTGTTCAAGGTAAAGAGCCTGTATGAACCACAGATGAAGCTAGTTTAATAAAGACCTTGTTCAAGGTAAAGAGCCTGTATGAACCACAGATGAAGCTAGTTTAATAAAGACCTTGTTCAAGGTAAAGAGCCTGTATGAACCACAGATGAAGCTAGTTTAATAAAGACCATGTTCAAGGTAAAGAGCCTGTATGAACCACAGATGAAGCTAGTTTAATAAAGACCTTGTTCAAGGTAAAGAGCCTGTATGAACCAGGCTAGTTTAATAAAGACCTTGTTCAAGGTAAAGAGCCTGTATGAACCAAGCTAGTTTAATAAAGACCTTGTTCAAGGTAAAGAGCCTGTATGAACCAAGCTAGTTTAATAAAGACCTTGTTCAAGGTAAAGAGCCTGTATGAACCACAGATGAAGCTAGTTTAATAAAGACCATGTTCAAGGTAAAGAGCCTGTATGAACCAGGCTAGTTTAATAAAGACCTTGTTCAAGCTAAAGAGCCTGTATGAACCAAGCTAGTTTAATAAAGACCTTGTTCAAGGTAAAGAGCCTGTATGAACCACAGATGAAGCTAGTTTAATAAAGACCTGTTCAAGGTAAAGAGCCTGTATGAACCACAGATGAAGCTAGTTTAATAAAGACCTGTTCAAGGTAAAGAGCCTGTATGAACCAGGCTAGTTTAATAAAGACCTGTATGAACCACAGATCATGTTTAATAACACATTCATTTTACCAGGCTGAAGGAGCTGCCCTCCCTTATTTGGGCATACAAATTATGACCCCTGTAAGAGGTCTACAGAGTAGAATATAACACATTGGAATAGAGCACAACACATAAACAATAACAGAGAGCAATGAGCAATAAGTTTGCTTATTGAAATAAAACTGTGGGTAGCCATACACACATACACATGCACACACAAAGGATGGTGTATGGGGAGGGCACAGGAAACATGAGTGTGTAATGGGGGGGGGGGAGTGAGGTTACCCTGGTAACCAATGGAAAGGTTGCTATTGAAACGATACCTGACTGTATTCCTGGCAAGCTTTTACAGACAGAGAAAGAGAGAGAGTCACAGAGAGTACACACACACACACACACACACACACACACACACACACACACACACACACACACACACACACACACACACAGTCACACACACACAGTCACACACACACACACACAGTCACACATACCGCTCCCAAACCGTAACTGTAACCTTTGTTTAACATTGCAAGATATGTATGCATTTATTATTATTTTGTAAATGTTTGAATATCAACATTATCTGGCCATCCTCAGCATCAAACCCATCTCACCTCATCTGACAGTAATTTCAAGACAGTGAGATACATATTTGTGGAAAAGGGTCTGAATGTTCAGAATGTTACACTAAACATGTAAACTGAATGTAAGTTCAGAATGTTGTGCTCTTATACTAAACATGTAAACTGAATGTAAGTTCAGAATTAGGGCTGCAACTAACGATTATTTTGGTAATCGACTAATCTGTTGATTATTTTTTCGATTACGGTAGTCGACTAATCTAACGATTATTTTTGTCATTCGATTAGTCGACTAATCTAATGATTATTTTTGTCACACCCTCAATCTCTGCTTCCTGTGGGCATGGCTCCTTCTCCAATGCATGTTTTACCTCACATGCTCAAGTCTGCACACCTGTGAATGTCACCCTGTTGTCCAGTCCCTCTGCCTTAACAGTTAACTTAACATAACATGATGATCCCATAGCAAATTAAAATAATGACTCATGAAACATTTGAATTTGGATCTTAAGCAACTTTAAATCAAAATGTATTTGAACAATACAACAATCACTCATAACAAGATAAATAAATTAAATAATACAAATTAAAGTGGAAGTGTTTAAATAACTAAAGAAAATATATAGCAGACTTCTTAGCTTAACATCCCAGGGAACTAATGGGATAACTGGGGATGTTGTTTGCTCCTGACAAGAGTCTCAAAGTCTGGGGTGATGGTAGACAAAGCAACTCTGAGGTCATGCTCAATGTCCAATCTGTTCCTCTGCTTTGTCTTCAGCTGGACCAGAGCTGAGAAGCCACTTTCACAAAGATAGGTAATGCAAAAAAAAAAAAAAAAAATTATATAAAAAAAAAAAGTTTTTATTTTTATTTTTTTTAATGACTAATCGACGCAAAAATTCTGCATCGACGAGTTTTTATGATCGTCGTCGTCGATTATGTCGACTAATCATTGCAGCCCTATTCAGAATGTTGTGCTCTTATACTAAACATGTAAACTGAATGCAAGTTCAGAATGTTGTGCTCTTATACTAAACATGTAAACTGAATGTAAGTTCAGAATGTTGTGCTCTTATACTAAACGTATAAATGTACATCGCCTTGGGTTGAAATATGAGGATTTAGCCTATTTGGTTCCTTTTCTTTTCTAACCCTGCTCTCAAGGTACCGACATTTGGCACCGATTAATCGAACGTGAATAGGTACTCAGTAGTATTAATCTAACGTGAATAGGTACTCAGTGGTATTAATCTAACATGAATAGGTACTCAGTAGTATTAATCTAACGTGAATAGGTACTCAGTGAATAGGTAATCAGTAGTATTAATCTAACGTGAATAGGTACTCGGTAGAATTAATCTAACGTGAATAGATACTCGGTGGTATTAATCTAACGTGAATAGGTACTCAGTAGTATTAATCTAACGTGAATAGGTACTCAGTGAATAGGTAATCAGTAGTATTAATCTAACGTGAATAGGTACTCAGTAGTATTAATCTAACGTGAATAGATACTCAGTGAATAGGTACTCAGTAGTATTAATCTAACGTGAATAGGTACTCAGTAGTATTAATCTAACATGAATAGGTACTCAGTAGTATTAATCTAACGCGAATAGGTACTCGGTAGTATTAATCTAACGTAAATAGGTACTCAGTGAATAGGTACTCAGTAGTATTAATCTAACGTGAATAGGTACTCAGTGAATAGGTACTCAGTAGTATTAATCTAACGTGAATAGGTACTCAGTGGTATTAATCTAACGTGAATAGGTACTCAGTGGTATTAATCTAACGTGAATAGGTACTCAGTAGTATTAATCTAACGTGAATAGGTACTCAGTGAATAGGTAATCAGTAGTATTAATCTAACGTGAATAGGTACTCAGTAGTATTAATCTAACGTGAATAGATACTCAGTGAATAGGTACTCAGTAGTATTAATCTAACGTGAATAGGTACTCAGTAGTATTAATCTAACGTGAATAGGTACTCAGTAGTATTAATCTAACGTGAATAGGTACTCAGTAGTATTAATCTAACGTGAATAGGTACTCAGTGAATAGGTACTCAGTAGTATTAATATAACGTGAATAGGTACTCAGTGAATAGGTACTCAGTAGTATTAATCGAACGTGAATAGGTACTCAGTAGTATTAATCTAACATGAATAGGTACTCAGTGAATAGGTACTCAGTAGTATTAATCTAACGTGAATAGGTACTCAGTAGTATTAATCTAACGTGAATAGGTACTCGGTAGTATTAATCTAACGTGAATAGGTACTCAGTGAATAGGTACTCAGTAGTATTAATCTAACGTGAATAGGTACTCAGTGAATAGGTACTCAGTAGTATTAATATAACGTGAATAGGTCCTCAGTAGTATTAATCTAACATGAATAGGTGCTCAGTAGTATTAATCGAACGTGAATAGGTACTCAGTAGTATTAATCGAACGTGAATAGGTACTCAGTAGTATTAATCGAATGTGAATAGGTACCCAGTAGTATTAATCTAACGTGAATAGGTACTCAGTAGTATTAATCTAACGTGAATAGGTACTCAGTGAATAGGTACTCAGTAGTATTAATCTAACGTGAATAGGTACTCAGTAGTATTAATCTAACGTGAATAGGTACTCAGTGGTATTAATCTAACGCGAATAAGTACTCAGTAGTATTAATCTAACGTGAATAGGTACTCAGTAGTATTAATCTAACGTGAATAGGTACTCAGTAGTATTAATCTAACGTGAATATGTACTCAGTGAATAGGTACTCAGTAGTATTAATCTAACGTGAATAGGTACTCAGTGAATAGGTACTCAGTAGTATTAATCTAACGTGAATAGGTACTCAGTGAATAGGTACTCAGTAGTATTAATCTAACGTGAATAGGTACTCAGTGAATAGGTACTCAGTAGTATTAATCTAACGTGAATAGGTACTCAGTAGTATTAATCTAACGTGAATAGGTACTCAGTGAATAGGTACTCAGTAGTATTAATCTAACGTGAATAGGTACTCAGTGAATAGGTACTCAGTAGTATTAATCTAACGTGAATAGGTACTCAGTAGTATTAATCTAACGTGAATAGGTACTCAGTGAATAGGTACTCAGTAGTATTAATCTAACGTGAATAGGTACTCAGTGAATAGGTACTCAGTAGTATTAATCTAACGTGAATAGGTACTCAGTGAATAGGTACTCAGTAGTATTAATCTAACGTGAATAGGTACTCAGTAGTATTAATCTAACGTGAATAGGTACTCAGTGAATAGGTACTCAGTAGTATTAATCTAACGTGAATAGGTACTCAGTGAATAGGTAATCAGTAGTATTAATCTAACGTGAATAGGTACTCAGTAGTATTAATCTAACGTGAATAGGTACTCAGTGAATAGGTACTCAGTAGTATTAATCTAACGTGAATAGGTACTCAGTAGTATTAATCTAACGTGAATAGGTACTCAGTGAATAGGTACTCAGTAGTATTAATCTAACGTGAATAGGTACTCAGTAGTATTAATCTAACGTGAATAGGTACTCAGTGAATAGGTACTCAGTAGTATTAATCTAACGTGAATAGGTACTCAGTAGTATTAATCTAACGTGAATAGGTACTCAGTGAATAGGTACTCAGTAGTATTAATCTAACGTGAATAGGTACTCAGTAGGACCCACAGATGTACCCTCGAGTCTAAAGTACTGACTTCAGTAGCAACTCCTCACCTTCTCCCTGGTCGTTGGTCTCGCTGATGAACACACAGTGGATCTCTTTAATAAACTGACCAGACAACTTAATGTCTACGTCCTGCTGACCAACCCTGTTGAGAGAGAGACAGAGACACAGAGAGAGAGATAGAGAGAGAGAGATAGAGAGAGGGAGATAAAGAGACACAGAGAGAGACAAAGAGAGGGGGAGAAAGAGACAGAGAGACACAGATAGAGAGAGACAGATATACAGAGAGAGAGAGACAGGGAAAGAGAACTCTTTATAATACATTCAATCTCTTGCCTACAGCCTATATGCACCGTATAAGCCCTGCCCACTCCTGCCGTAGTCACTTATCTTCCTGTAGCAGAACGTCGTGATGAAGATGCTAGTGTGGATATTTCTAGATGATCTACTAATCAATGAGCACAGAACTGTTTAGCAAGTAAATTCTCCTTACAGAGATGTGTGTAAAGAACAGAACCAGGGGCTTGGTGACAGACCTGGAAGGCTCATATATCCCTGTCTAGGTACTGTGTCAGGTGGAATTACAAAAGCAGCAAGTTGCCAGCGTCCTTGTTGCCTAGCAACATAAAGTGAATAGATGGTTTCAGCTTGATAAACATCTTAAAAAGGGGCGTTTGATTTCCTGTTAGTTGTTGATATTACCGAACACTGCAACAGGATTGATTGATTTATTGATTGATTGAAAACTTTATTAACAGATTGCAGAATGGGTACAGTACAGTACAGCTCAATACATACAATTGTTAAGGGGATGCAGGGTCCCCCATTTTCAATTCATCATAACATATATGACACACACAACATATAGATAGACAGTACTGCTACATCTATACATTTATGACATACCAGATTTGCAAATACAGTACTGTTTGTGATACAAAAAGAGTCCAGAAAAGAGTATATACATTTGACGTAGAAACTGTACACTGGAGGAGGTTGGGTAGGTGGGGGACACTGTACAAGCAAAACTGTACATTGGAATATTGACAAAACCATACTTAGTCATTTACTGTACATTGGAGGGGGTTGGGTTGGGACATTTACAGGGGCCAGTTTCGAATTGCAGTCTCCCGTAGGTGCTCTTTGAGAGTGGTTTTGAAAGTGGGTAGTGATTCCCATTCCTTTACAGCTGTGGGTCGGGCGTTCCACATCGATGTGGCATAAGGAGATCAGCTACAGTCCAAGCCGCGTGTAGCTTATTGCCAGCGGAAGAGTGCAAGAATACTTCCGCATTCGTCACCGCACGCCAGTACGGTAATGCGCCTTTCCTTTCGCCCCGCTCAGACAAATGCATGTAGTACAACGCAGCATTTCCGCGTACATTGCAACGAATCACTTGGAGTTTGAAAGTGATATCAGAAGAAACTACTCAACCTCGGCTGTCTTTAACTAGCAGGACGCTAGTGGGCTAGTCGCTAAAATATATATCGTTTTATATATAATTGTACCAACACAGATATTAGGCAGTACACACATTGTCCTGCAATACATGTACAGTGAATGCACAGCTACATTCGCCATATATTTCTATCGCTGCTGCGGTCTACAGTGAAATGCAATATTATTATTATTATTGTAAAGATTATCATTACAATCGCAGCCTGGAGAGGCAATGTTACAAGTGTACGAGGTTTGTGTGCAAAGAGCACAGCCTCTCAATTTGCACAACGTGCACAAAATAATAATTGTAATGATCTTTACAATAATAATAATATTGCATTTCACTGTAGACCGCAGCAGCGATAGAAATATATGGCGAATGTAGCTGTGCATTCACTGTACATGTATTGCAGGACAATGTGTGTACTGCCTAATATCTGTGTGTTGGTACAATTATATATAAAACGATATATATATTTGAGCGACTAGCCCACTAGCGAGGCAACCTCCTGCACCATCGCAGCAGCGCCGAGCGTGGTGATACAAGCGGGCTGCTCTGAGGAGAGGAGCCCCTTCACGCTAGTGGGCTAGTCGCTAAAATATATATCGTTTTATATATAATTGTACCAACACAGATATTAGGCAGTACACACATTGTCCTGCAATACATGTACAGTGAATGCACAGCTACATTCGCCATATATTTCTATCGCTGCTGCGGTCTACAGTGAAATGCAATATTATTATTATTGTAAAGATCATTACAATTATTATTTTGTGCACGTTGTGCAAATTGAGAGGCTGTGCTCTTTGCACACAACCCTCGTACACTTGTAACATTGCCTCTCCAGGCTGCGATTGTAATGATAATCTTTACAATAATAATAATAATATTGCATTTCACTGTAGACCGCAGCAGCGATAGAAATATATGGCGAATGTAGCTGTGCATTCACTGTACATGTATTGCAGGACAATGTGTGTACTGCCTAATATCTGTGTTGGTACAATTATATATAAAACGATATATATTTTAGCGACTAGCCCACTAGCGTCCTGCTAGTTAAAGACAGCCGAGGTTGAGTAGTTTCTTCTGATATCACTTTCAAACTCCAAGTGATTCGTTGCAATGTACGCGGAAATGCTGCGTTGTACTACATGCATTTGTCTGAGCGGGGCGAAAGGAAAGGCGCATTACCGTACTGGCGTGCGGTGACGAATGCGGAAGTATTCTTGCACTCTTCCGCTGGCAATAAGCTACACGCGTCCAAGCCGTCTCCTAGCAACATACATCTCCACTGAAACTGTCTGTGTGTTGTGGTGTTGCTATAGCAACTATACCTGGTGACGCCCTCTTTGATGTAGTACAACAGACATTCTGACATCAGAGGGTCCTCGTTCAGATTCACCAGGTGAGGCGTCTGGAACACACACATGCACGCGCGCGCACACACACACACACACACACACACATCAAGACATTAATCCTTTCACTGCCACAATACACAGAAGGTTAACCCTTTCACTGCCACACAACAGCAGGTTAACCCTTTCACTGCCACACTACAGAAGGTTAACCCTTTACTATCAGTGTAGTGTGATAGTAAAGGGTTAACCTTCTGTAGTGTGGCAGTGAAAGGGTAAAGGAAGGTTCATATTGTCCTGTCCTGTGGTGTGTGTGTGTGTCTGTGTGGTTTGTATGTGTGCATGTGTGTGTGTGCATGTGTGTGTGTGTGTGTGTGTGTGTGTGTGTGTGTGTGTGTGTGTGTATGAGCGCACGCATGTATATGTGTGTGTGCGTGTGTGTGCAGGGGGGATCTGATTGCAGACAGTGTCAGTTCCACACTCGGGTCACCTGCAACAGTGCTGTATAAGCACACCAGTGTGAAGCCATGTATGTGCAATCTGTGTAGTGACAATTCACTGTTCTCTGATATTCAGCAAACACCCCCGATGTTGTTATTGTTAATGAGAATAACAGAGAGGTTCTCATTCTAGAAGTTGGCTGCACGTTTGACTACAGTCTAGAAGAAGCCTTTACAACCAAAAATTTGAAGTATCAACTGTTAGAGCATACAATATCACAACTGGGCTACAACTGTAAACTTGTAGTCTTCATATTTGGAAGCCTGGGTCATGTTCATAAGTTGGGTGTTAGAGGCCTTCAGATGGCCGGTCTTCCGAAGAGAAGAGCCAAACAGTTAGCAAGATATTGCTCAGTGTCAGCAATTATTGGCAGCCGCGCAATTTGGAGAAGACGCTGCTATCTGTATCCATGAGCTGTGTGTTGATTGTCAGGTTCATCATCCTATGTGTGTGTGTGTGTGTAACTTTGGTTCCCATTGTCAATTTGGGCACGAATGTATCAGAATAACCCACAATGTAAAAGTGCACTGATAATATTTGTGTTCTTTAAACA
>NC_140165.1:84209124-84288444 GCF_963971535.1 Notolepis coatsorum | reverse complement strand
AACACAGGTGATTGGTCAGAGCAGCCTGGGGAACACAGGTGATGGTCAGAGCAGCCTGGGGAACACGAGTGATTGGTCAGAGCAGCCTGGGGAACACAGGTGATTGGTCAGAGCAGCCTGGGGAACACAGGTGATTGGTCAGAGCAGCCTGGGGAACACAGGTGATTGGTCAGAGCAGAATCAAACCTGGTTCCACTGCAGCACTCACACAATGTCCAATTATCATCTACATTTTAAGTCATTAAAGATACAATCTGTAATGCTGTCAAACAAGGACCTCTAGGCAGTTGCGTGGGAGTAGGGGGGGGGGGTTGCTACTGCTGGCCACAGCTCAGGCTCTGCCCAGAGAGGTCTGCAGAAATTCACAGTATTGTAAGTTATTTATTATATATATTGTTATAAACAGGGTTCCCACAGACATTGCAATTTTGAAAAAAAAACTATTTTTCATTTTCAAGGATGTCACACAAAGGATACAATTAACTTTTAAATGCTGTTTTTTTAAGCATCTTCTTGGCCCGCTTGCCAGCTAGAGCATCATACGCGAAGAAACGAGGAAAAGCAGTTGGAGCGAGCGAGACAGCGACTCGTCAGATTTGATTAAAACAGAACAAAAAAAACTATTTCTTGATCAGAACAATTTGATCATGGATGAACAAAACATTCAATGCGAATGGTTGATTTGAATTTTCAAGGACTTTTTAAAGCACCTTGTTAAATTTTTTTTGATGTTTTCAATGAATTCCAGGCCTTGGTTTTAAAAAAATGTATGCACTTTAACACATTCAGCGGCAGACCCGACATTTCTCGGGTTTCGCCGCCATGCGTTGAGCGCCAGAACCCCCGAAAAATCTCGGGTTTTCATAGTTTTTTCTTTATTTGATTTTAATATTCTATACAGTCTCATGGACCTCGTTGTATCATTGGGACTCATTCTGAGACCTCGAGATTTGCAATACCGGCCGAATCCTGCTGGGTGGCAGTATCGCCTACCCTTTGAAACCTTATTTCACACTGTGTGTTACATTTTATATGGTCCGGGCGGAGAATGGGACCCTGGCAAGTGAAATGCTTCATTCAAGCCACTTGGAACGTGTCCAGCACACTTGATGCATGGTTGTCCCATTTCATGTCAGGGACCCGATGGACATCAATACTGGAAATCGCGATCAGACAATAGGAATATTCATTTTGGAATACCTCCTAGCAAAAGGTAAGGACTATAGACCGTCAATCCTACTTTGATCCTACAATGATTTCACATCGATCGCAACGATCATAAGTCACGTACTCCAAAACGTATGCCGTTGCTGACGATCAGAGCATCACAAACCCCCCACCCCCCCCTTGATGCCTTCATGATGTAACATAATACCTATTATATACCTTTGATTTGGAAATAGTATCGTGTCCAGGCGAGCAACGCAAACGACTTTAGCAAAATGCACACAGCGCTCCATAACTCAGCTTCCAGGAATTAGCCCGGATCACTCTGAAACTATACAATATTCAGGGATTAAAGCAAAAAAAATTCTCCTGTTTTTCAGGCCAAGTCATATTCTTATTTTAACCTCCACTGTATTTTTTTTTAATAGCGTTAGCGTTTTAACACATGATCACTGCCACCAGTCTAAGCCTATGGAGATGTTCACCTTCTTTGCAGGCTATAACTTTTTAAAATTGTATTGCTAAATTGACATTACTATGGCCCATTCAACATCAATTATCTATCGTTCAGGATGTAGGAACGTTATACTTTTTCATTCATAGATTCTTCCAAAAATACCGTCTAGAATATAAGTATGTTTTTATCGTTTTCTGCAGTAATTCCTAGAACGTGAGTTATAGGCATAAAGCATATATAGATTATCAACTGCCGTTTGTTGCCGATACACGCTATATTAAAATTTCAACTGTACATGATCCTAAACGTTATGACTCATCATGCGCGGATGAACGGGAGGGGGGGGGGGGGTCGTTTATAATTCCGTGATCGTCAGTAAATGCTTTATGTAGTATGGTTGATTTATTGATCAGATGGTTTGTAAATAAAGAAATGTACAATCGCCTTGAAAATAACGTTACTGTCCTCTTACCGTTTACCGATGAGACTGGAGGAAAAAGATCCCACTTATTTGACGTTGATCGACTAGATCCATTCCGGTTTGTAGGCGCAATAAACGCCCAAATCATATCGATTATTGAGTTATGGCAAGCGATCCATATACACGGATGTGTGTCTAGAGTCCCGCAACAATATGTGACTGCCGGACGGATTTCCCAGATGCACCGAAATCACCAGATCCCATTTCCGGTTGTACTCACCCGATCATCCACCAGGTGGCGGTATTGAAGCGTTGCACTGTTGTGCAGAGTCCCACTGTCTCAGCAGAGGCTGGGTGGCGGAATTATGAATACCATGGCGAAAAAATGAAATATGATCTCAATAACGTCGTACACCGTGGCTTGGCAGAATTCGCATGACCAGCAAACCCGTCGTACAACGTGATTGGCGGTCAATGTGTTAAGGGAGCCTACTTGTAGAGCATACAGTCCTGACTGTGACTATAGACCCTACTGTTGTGGTTGTTGTGCCAAGCAGGGAAGCTGTGTGCTGGAGAGCGTGAATGCAAGTCTTGTGGCTAGCTTCTGATTGATGGCGAGCTAGCACCCCTTTCCCATTACTTTGAACCATGAACTAAAAGGCTTGTTATCATACAAACAAGGACTAAACACGTTTCGCAATTATGCCACAACAACAATGGACAGTCTCCTCCCCACCATTTGTATATATTTTTTACCACCCACCCACCCCCTCCTAATGTACAGTCTCCTCCTCATCATATGTATATATTTACTATTAGGATCTCTGGGTAACAGTACTGTATATTTGCATATCGTATATGTGACAAATGTAACAGTACTATATACCTGTAAGTCATGTATGTCCCTATGTCATAAATGTCATGATGTGACGTCATGTATGTTGTGCATGTCATAAATGTCACTATGCATTGAAAATGGGGGACCCTGATGATGTAAACAAGACAAACATCTTTCTCTGGTCTGCATCCCCTTAACAATTGTGTGTATTGCTACTGGATTTATCAGAGTGAATGAATGAATGAAAACTTTATTTAATACACGAGACCCTCTTCTTGGGACCGAGTAAGGTTTCGTCGATAATCCAATGTACAGTTACCCCCCCCCCCCCACCCACCCCGCCTACCCAACCACCTCCAATGTACAGTCCCCCCACCCCACCTACCCAACCTCTTCCAATGTACAGTTTCTTCGTCAAATGTATATACTCTCTTTTTTAGACTATTTTTGTATCACAAACAATACTGTATTTGTAAATCTGGTATGTCATAAATGTATAGATGTAGCAGTATTGTCTATCTGTATGTCATGTGTGTCATATATGTTATGATGAATTGAAAATGGGGGACCCTGATGTAAACAAGACGAAAGTATTTCTCTGGTCTGCATCCCCTTAACAATTGTGTGTATTGAGCTGTACTGTATTGTACCCATTCTGCAATCTGTTAATAAAATGTTCAATCAATCAATATTTAACAGATTGCAGAATGGGTACAATACAGTACGGCTCAATACACACAATTGTTAAGGGGATGCAGACCAGAGAAAGACTTTCGTCTTGTTTACATCATCAGGGTCCCCCATTTTCAATTCATAGTGACATTTATGACATTACACAACATTGACATCATGACATTTATGGCATAGTAGGGACATACTACAGGTATATAGTAATGTTACATTTGTGACATATATGATATGCAAATATACAGTAATGTTACCCATAGATCCTGACAGAGATTATATACATTATGATGGGGAGAAGACTGTACATTACGCAGCACGGTGGTGTAGTGGTTAACACTGTCGCCTCACAGCAAGAAGGTCCAGGGTTCGATTCCCGCTTGGGGACCAGGTTTCCATGATGCCAGGTACTCAGGTGGGGTATCTCCCAGGCCTTTCTGTGTGGAGTTTGCATGTTCTCCCCGTGCTCGCAAGGGTTTCCCCCCCGATAAGATAAACCCAATGGAAAAACATGCACAACAGATCGCTAACGCTGTGGCGTCCTTGACGAAGACGGACAGGAGCACATGGATTGGTCCCCGGGGCGCGGCTCATGTTGACGCCCTATCTGCTCCCGGCTGCCCATGGGGGGAAGGACAACGGAATGGGAAAAGTGCAGAGAGACATTTCATCGGCGACTCAGTGCATGTGTGTGTGTGTTCCTGTGGGTCGCCCATCTCGTGTGTGTGTTAAAACTGCATGACAAATAAAGACTTCTAGTCATTAGGAGGAGGGGGTGGTAGAAAAAAGATACATACGGTGGGGAGAGAATATACGGTGGGGAGGACTGTCTACACAGATACACCTGTGTGATGTTGCTACGGAGTTAAGCTAATAAAGGTGACTCACAACCACAACAGGGGACTCACGTATTTGTACTGTGAAGTAACTGTTAACACGACAATGACAAATGTGTTCATTTCTGTTTTTCTTTTTGACATAGTTGCGGAACACGGAAGAAGTTAACTCACCACTACAGCCCGCAGTAGCCTAGCCAGTCTCTTGAAACACCGCTATCTTCAAATTTCCACTCGAAACGTTCTTTTGTTGGGTGGTGCCGCTCATCCTTTTCGTCTGAGAAAACCGCAGTGGTTTTTCTTTTTAGTGGCCGGCTTACTCCTTCCATTTAACCGACGCTATTAAGCTAACGCTAGCTAATCGGTATAGCAGCGTTACAGTGGAAGCAGCTACTAAGCAGGTGGTGGCTGTGACATCTGTAAACAAGGAGAGTTGATGCGCGAGGCTGCAAAAAAGACGACTGTCGTAAAACCAAAACACACCGCAGTTTTTAATTATTTTACATGACTATTTTGTTACCCTGCCATGTGGTGGACAGACCTCTCAGACCTCGCAAATGTCACTCGCCCAATAGCCTCCAGCTGCAACCGCGGAGCGAGCAGCGTAATCCTGTCTCTCGAGTCGCTGAGTGATGACTGCTTGGCGCCGCCCCGGTAGGAAAAAAAATCCATTTTTCATGATATTTGGCGCCTCTGATTGGCTCAATTTTGTTTCAATCTGTATGCATCTACAAATCATATTATACCAGGTAGCCAATTCCGTCAGACTGCGAATCAAATTGACTGATCTCCCCAATCAAATTGACGGAAATCCGTCTGGAGACGGAACGCTTTAATGCCTGAATATTCACCACGGGATAACACGTGAACGTATACATGAAAAAATGTACTCTTTTTTACATGTTGGACGAGAGATAGTGACTGTAATGAGCCATAGTATTGTCTCCATAGCTATAATATAGAATATAGATATAGCTCTGCAAACATCGTGAAAATTACCATAATTTTAAGCGTGGCCACAGGCAGTGCAGATGGGGAGATAGCGTGGCGCTGAAAGTGTTAAGCACCTTGTGCGAACCCTGTATAAATGCTCTGTAGCCTATAGATCCTGAATAGATTACATTTAGAAATGGTCTTGTTTTTGTAAACGTCAACAATGCAACTGTTGAGACCAAACTCACTGGCATGTCTCCACATCAGTTTGGCTAATGTCCAACTGTCAAACGGACATGAGTACAGTGAGACAACAGTTGTCTTCACGTGTCCATCGTACAGGGACTGTACTGTACGTGCTGTAACAGTCACCTGGGGAGGCGGGACTCTCAGAAGGGGAGGTTCCATTGGCTGCGATTGACAGTCGTGAGGCAGGGGAAGACACACCCACAATTCCAGTACTGTTGTTGTTAACTTCCAATGCTGAGAGAGAGAGAGAGAGAGAGAGAGAGAGAGAGAGAGAGAGAGAGAGAGAGAGAGAGAGAGAGAGAGAGAAAAAGAGAGACAGAGAGAGAGAGAGATAGATAAGAGAGAGAGAGATAGATAAGAGAGAGAGAGAGGGAGATAACTCTTTATAATATATTCAATCTCTTGCCTACAGCTTATATGCACCTTATAAGCATCGCCCACTCCTGGTATCAATGGCTTGCAATGCATTCAGTACATAATTAGGAGAGAAGGGATGAAAACAGGTAAACTGGTCAACTGAGAAGCATGGTTTATGACACACAACCATCATCATTAACAAGGGACCCAGAGTAAACCTTTTCAAATTAATGTCCCGCATCCGCTAAATGTTTGTTAATGGCTAATCAAATTTAAGTCATCTAAATTAACATGCGTGTAGTAAATTAGTGGTTTTGATTTTGTTTGAGAGAGTGCCTTCCAGAATGTAGCTGTGTTTCAGAATGAACTAGTAATGTATCTGTGTTTGAAAATAACCTAGTAATGTATCTGTGATTGAGAATGAACTAGTAATGTATCCATGTTTGAAAATAACATAGTAATGTATCTGAGAATGAACTAGTAATGTATCTGTGTTTGAGAATAAGATAGTAATTAGGGGTGTAAAGGTACACGTATCCGTACCGAACCGTTTCAGTGCGTACCGTACCGTATCGAGCGGCTGTGTACCGAACAATACAACGGTATGTTAACCACTAACGACCGCCCACCGGGGGCTGTTTTTTTCACAATCTAATATAATTATCATTTTTTCTATTATTAATTTCAATATAGAATATTAGTTGACAGCCCTACAAGTACAATTAGTTACTGCACACTACACCCCTGAGTGGAACATGGAAAGCCAAACTTTCCCCCACTGTACTGAAAACAGAGGTACGTACCGAACTGTGGTTTTTGTGTACCGTTACACCCCTAATAGTAATGTATGTGTGTTTTAGAATAAGATAGTACTGTAATGTAATTATGTAATATAAGTACTGCAGTATATGTAGTATAGTACCAGTATTATCCAGTAGTTCTCTATATAGTATATGTAGTTTATTACTAGTATTATCCAGTAGTTGTTGCAGGTCCTGGGAGAACAGTAGGTCTCTAGTATAATGTATGTAGTATATTACCAGTAGTATCCAGTAGGTCTCTATATAGTATATGTAGTTTATTACCAGTATTATCCAGTAGTTCTTGCAGGCCCTGGGAGAACAGTAGGTCTCTAGTATAATGTATGTAGTATATTACCAGTAGTATCCAGTAGGTCTCTATATAGTATATGTAGTTTATTACCAGTATTATCCAGTAGTTCTTGCAGGCCCTGGGAGAACAGTAGGTCTCTAGTATAATGTATGTAGTATATTACCAGTAGTATCCAGTAGGTCTCTATATAGTATATGTAGTTTATTACCAGTATTATCCAGTAGTTCTTGCAGGCCCTGGGAGAACAGTAGGTCTCTCAGTCGGTTGACTTCTTCTTTCAGTTCTCTGATCAGTTTAGCGTTGGGGTCCTCGTTAATTATGGCATTACAACGGATCTGTTTAGCACGATCTGCATACCTAGATAGATAAATGGATATATAGACAAATAGATACAGATAGATGAATAAATAGATAGATAGACAGACATACAGATAAATAGATAGATGGTTAGACAGACATACAGACAGGTATGTACCTCAAAGTACTTAGTGTTTCTTCATAGTTGATGTCAGCGGGACTCAGAGCTGCTATCATGGCCGTCCGAGAGTTACCACCTAAAACACAACATACTGAGTGTTACCACCTAAAACACAACATAAATACTGAGTGTTACCACCTAAAACACAACATAGATACTGAGTTACCACCTAAAACACAACATAAATACTGAGTTACCACCTAAAACACAAACATAAATACTGAGTTACCACCTAAAACACAACATAAATACTGAGTTACCACCTAAAACACAACATAGATACTGAGTTACCACCTAACACACAACATAAATACTGAGTTACCACCTAACACACAACATAGATACTGAGTTACCACCTAAAACACAACATAAATACTGAGTTACCACCTAACACACAACATAGATACTGAGTTACCACCTAAAACACAACATAAATACTGAGTTACCACCTAAAACACAACATAGATACTGAGTTACCACCTAACACACAACATAAATACTGAGTTACCACCTAACACACAACATAGATACTGAGTTACCACCTAAAACACAACATAAATACTGAGTTACCACCTAAAACACAACATAAATACTGAGTTACCACCTAAAACACAACATAAATACTGAGTTACCACCTAAAACACAACATAAATACTGAGTTACCACTTAAAACAC
Source organism: Notolepis coatsorum (assembly GCF_963971535.1). Taxonomy (NCBI): domain Eukaryota; kingdom Metazoa; phylum Chordata; class Actinopteri; order Aulopiformes; family Paralepididae; genus Notolepis; species Notolepis coatsorum. The sequence continues at coordinate 84,280,236 of NC_140165.1, read as the reverse complement.
AACATAAATACTGAGTTACCACCTAAAACACAACATAAAGGAAATTGAGTTTATTTAAAATAAATACTGTATATTTAACACAAAATAAATACTGCTTATTTAACACAAATTAAATACTGCCTATTTAACACAAAATAAATATAGTTTATTTAACAGAATGCTGTAAAAGAACAAAGAAACCTGGTTTAGTTTAGACTGTATCCTGTCTCTATAAGAAACCTGGTTTAGTTTAGACTGTATCCTGTCTCTATAAGAAACCTGGTTTAGTTTAGACTGTATCCTGTCTCTATAAGAAACCTGGTTTAGTTTAGACTGTATCCTGTCTCTCTATAAGAAACCTGGTTTAGTTTAGACTGTATCCTGTCTCTATAAGAAACCTGGTTTAGTTTAGACTGTATCCTGTCTCTCTATAAGAAACCTGGTTTAGTTTAGACTGTATCCTGTGTCTCTATAAGAAACCTGGTTTAGTTTAGACTGTATCCTGTGTCTCTATAAGAAACCTGGTTTAGTTTAGACTGTATCCTGTCTCTATATAAGAAACCTGGTTTAGTTTAGACTGTATCCTGTCTCTATATAAGAAACCTGGTTTAGTTTAGACTGTATTCTGTCTCTCTATAAGAAACCTGGTTTAGTTTAGACTGTATCCTGTCTCTATATAAGAAACCTGGTTTAGTTTAGACTGTATCCTGTCTCTATATAAGAAACCTGGTTTAGTTTAGACTGTATCCTGTCTCTATATAAGAAACCTGGTTTAGTTTAGACTGTATCCTGTCTCTCTATAAGATACCTAGGTTTTCCTTCAGGAGCCACGTCAACACGGAGTCTCTGTAGGGGATGAAGTCACTCTTCCTCTTCTTACTGCTTTGCTGTGAGTCAAAATAGAGAGAGGACAGAAATATAAACAACAACATAAAGATGAACATAAAGATGAACAACATGAAGATAAACAACAACATAAAGATAAACCACAACACAAAGATAAACAATCGTACAGTGACAACACAAAGATAAACAATGGTACAGTGACAACACAAAGATAAACAACAACATAAAGATGAAGAACATAAAGATGAACATAAAGATGAACAACATTAACAAATCCACCGCCGGAAACACTTTACAGCGTTATTGCCCGCCATGCGTTGACTGCCAGATCTCGCTGTACAGCGTTATTGAGATCAATATTTAATTTTTTCGCCATGGCATTCATAATTCATATATACAACCGCAACGCTCCAGCTGGACCCTATAGGTCAGGGGTTCCCAAACTTTTCAGGCCGCGACCCAAAAATAACGGGGTCAGAGAGCCGCGACCCCCACTATTATAGGAGGTAAAAAAATTTTTTTTTTTTTTTTTTTGGTCTTTTTCCCCCTCCATTTTCCTCCGATTTTCTCCCATCCCAATGTTAGTCGTATGCCAATTCCCAGTCCCTTCCTGGTCGCTGCGCACTTACCCCCCACAGTCAGATCATCTGGGAGAGTGGAGGCTACCACGTGCTTCCTCCGACACACGTCCAGCCAATCACCGCTTCTTTTCACCTGGCAGCCCGGATTCTCATTGAGAGGGCGTAGCGTGTGGGAGGACCACACTATCCCCCTCAAGTCCAATCCGCGCTTAGCAGGCGCCCCGACCGAACTGTAGGAGTCGCTGTTTACAACGACCCGGACCCACCCCGCCAGCTTCTCCCACCCTCTAATACAGCCAATTGTATTAGTGCAGACGGCCAGCCAAGCTGGTGACAACCCCGGAGCTGTGAGCTGGATTCGAACAGGCGAATCCAGCTCACAGCTCCGGGGCTGGTGACGAACGCAATCTCCGCTCGGCCACCTAACCGCCTTTATTTTTTTATTTTTAAATAAATGGAAATGTATGGTTGAAACATGCACACGTTCAAACACACACACACTAATAAGCATTGGAGGCTTTTAACCAGGGCCGGACTGGGGAAATCATTCAGGCCAGGAAATATAGTGCAAAATATAGCCCCAGTCAGGCCACTTTTTAAGCAGGGGGTCTGGGGGTCCCCCACCAGGACATTTCTTGTTACAAAGACTTCATTTCCTGCATTCTGGTGCAGGCATTTTTTTATTTGTACCCTTTAAATGCCAGTGTTTGTGATGGCTTCACAAATTATTGTTAAAAAACAGGCTAGCATATGTATGATTAGCAACAACACTGATTTTGATGGATTTTCAGTTTTTTTGTAATGTCAGATTGAAAATAATACAATCTTTTATTCAACTTCAGTCCTGATCATAACACCACATATTAATTTTATAATTCTAACCCATTAAATGCCAGTGTGTGTGATGGCATATATTTGCAATATATCAAATGCAAAATAGATTTTTCTGGGTGGGATTATTACAGGCTAGCATGTGTCAATGATTAGCAACAACAGTTTTTTGTAAGGGTCCCGCCTCCACCAATCACATGCGGCTCCCTTGTGTGTGTGTGAGAGCAAGAGAGAGAGAGAGAGAGAGAGAGAGACATAGTTCTCCAACTTGTGTGAGTTGCAGTGATCTCCTGGTTGTTCCCCACCTAGGTTATCTAACTATTGCGCTGCTGCAACTAGAAACACTGTCCTGGCCTGCTTCTAAGTTCAGTGGCCTGACTGCACAATTTCTTGGAGGCTCCGACTTTGGGAACCCCTGCTATAGGTGACGGCAACAACGTCTCAATACCGCCACCTGGTGGATGGTCGAGCAAGTTACACTCGCCGACAGGATATGGGGGCTGTGCGTCGATTAAATTCATCCGGCCGTCAGATATAGTTGCATGACTCCCGACAGACACAATGTACATAATGGATCGCTTTCTAAACTTAATAATCGATATGAATTCGGCGTTTATTGCGACATACAAACCGGAAATGGACCTAGGCGATCAACGTCGTATACTTGGGATCTTTCACCGCCAGTCTCTTTGGCGCACGGTAAGAGGACACTGAGGGCGTTTTCACACCTAGCTCGTTTGGAGCTGTTATTCCGGAACCTGGAGCGTTTACCCCTTATTTCGGTTCAGTTGGGCATATGTGAACACAGCAATTACATTCTGTTGCGGAACAAAACAAGCGGACCGAGACCACCTGGAGAGGGTGGTCTCGGCGCAGTTCCAACCGAACCCGAAGCGGACTTGTACGCTGTGAGAATGCAATCGATTTAACAAACCGACACAATTAATAATAATAATACGTCGTGGGTCAACGTGGAGCAGCGATGAGGTACACTGCGTCGTTGATATTTGGGCAGACGATCACATTCGTCAGATGCTGGAGAACACGCACAAGAACACTGAAGTGTACATAAAGTTTAGTGACCGAATGAGGGAAAGGGGCTTTGAAAGGTCTGTCGAACAGTGTCGCGCTGCTGCGCGTTGTTACAGCGGAGATACAACAAGCAGAGCAGACCCTGAAATTGTGTTGCCGGGTGTCAGTCAGTCAGCCGCGCGCAGGAGAGAGGAGCCGGGGTCTCTGTAGTGACAGCAGCAGCACCGTGCGGGACAACCCCCCTCTCTCTCTCTCTCTCTCCCCCTCTCCCTCTCTCGGCTCGATTCAGGGTTGGGGGGGGGACGGACACCCCCCAAAATCTGACCAATGAGTGACAGTTTGCTCGCGCGTGCGTTTGTTTTGGTCCGCTGTTAACACAGCTGTATGAACACAAACGAACTAAAGGACAAGTGCAACAATTGTATCATTATAGTCCCTGTGTCTCCCTGAATCGGAACAAAGCAAACGAACTACAGGTGTGAAAACGCCCTAATGTTATTTTCAACCCAATTGTGAGTTTCCTTGTTTGCAAACCATCTGATCAATATATCCACCCAACCTACATAAAGCATTTACTGATGATCGGGGAATTATAAACGACCCCCCCCCCCCTTTCCTCCACGCATGATGAAGCATAACGTATACCGATCATATACAGTTTAATTTTTTAATATAGCGTGTATAGGGGGAAAACGGCAATCGATAATCTATATATGCGTTTAGGCCTATAACTCACGTTCTAGGAATTACTGCAGAAAACGATAAAAACATACTTATATTCTAGAAGGTATTTTTGTATGAATGTATGAATGAAAAAGTATAACGTTCCCACATCCTGAACGATAGATAATCGATGTTGAATGGGCCATAGTAATGTCAATATAGCAATACAATTAAAAAAGTTATAGCCGTGCAAAGAAGGTGAGCCACTCCATAGACTTATAGCGCTGGCAGACTGGGTACAATGATGGGTACAATGCCCAGCGGGCAATGTGTTAACAACTACATGAATACGGTACAGCGACAACAAGATAAACAATAACATAAGGATAAACAACATGCAGGTAAACAACGGCGCAACAACATAAAGATAAACAACATGCAGATAAACAACAACATGCAGATAACAACAACAAAGTGTAATTTATTTTTATATATATAAACAAAATTAACTCATTCTGCGCCAGTCACGAGAAAACTCTGGGTTTAATCGTTATTTCTTTTATTAGCTATATCCATACATTTTTCATCCATCAGGGCGGCTACGTGGCGTAGTGGGCAAGGCGCTCGCCTGTTCGAGCCCAGCGCTCCACATTGGCTTTCAGTTTAGCTGGTCGTCCGTACTAATACATATTGGCCGTATTAGGGGGTGGGAAACTGATGGGTGGGGATCGGGCATTGTGGACAGCGACTCCTACAGGTCGGTTGGTGCGCCTGCGCAGTGGAATCAGGAAGTGTCGGGGGCAGCGTGAGCCTCCCACGCGTTACTCCTCACCACTGAGAGATCGAGCTGCGCAGGTGAAAAGATGCGACTGCTGTTACCTCAAGTACCGGAGGGGACTTGTGCTATGTATGACTTAGTCCACATTGCAGCCGGCTTGTGGGAGGCAAGAAACAGCGTTCGTGACAGGGGAGGGTTGAATTGGATGATACGAAATTGGGATGGGAGAAAATATAGAAAATGGGAGAAAAAGTGGATAAAAAAATAAAAAATTTCATCCATCCAGCCTGATGTTATCATTGGGAATGGGTCTGAGCTCGCAAAAGGGCAAATACCGCCACCTACACCTTCCAGCCGGTATTGCACGCCATTAGAAATGGTGTAGTTTCTTTTCTGGGCCGATCTGAGCCGTGCGGGTGGGGTTTAAATACTCCAGCAGAACTAGCGTTTACATATGCAATGCTGGACAATGTGGGACGGACCTCCACGAGCAGTATTTGGAATGGCGATCAGATAATTGGATTATTTTTTTTGCATTACATCAGAGACCAGGTAAGGACTCTATATATAAAATCTTGCGTTGATCTGGGCGGCTGATTGGCGCAGTGGGCAAGGTGCTCGCCTCTAACGCAGGAGACGCTGGGTTCTAGCCCAGCTCTCGGCGTTGCTACCGGCTGGCCGGTCATTCATACTAACACAATTGGCAGTGTTAGAGGGTGGGAAAGCCGGTGGGTGGGGATTTGACGTTGTGGACAGCGACTCCTACAGGTCGGTTTGGTGACGCCGGTGCGACGGAAGCAGGAAGTGACGGGGGCAGTGTGAGCCTCCCACGTGTTACTCCTCGCCACTGAGAGTTCGAGCTGCTCCGGTGAAAAGATGCGACAGGGGAGCTCCAGTAGCTCACCGTGTATCTCGGCGCTATTTCGGCGTCGGGGACAACCGTGCGCGTCACGGATCTGGGGTACACGAGTTCGACTCCCGGACTCGCCGTATTTTCTCAGAGTGTCTTTCCCCCGATCTATATCCTATTCAACCTGTTTCTGTCGGTCATGCTTGACCAGAAAAAGCGATAAACGCTAAAAAGAACCAGCTGACTGGTCAAAGTTTAAAAAAAAAAGAAAAGATGCGACAGGCTGCCTCCTCGTGTACCGGAGGGGACACGTGATGCAAGGCTTCTGTCCTCACTACAGCCGACCTGTGGGAGGCATAGTCTAGCAACGTTCAAGACAGGGGAGGGAAGAATTGGATATATGAAATTGGGATGGGAGAAAAATAGAAAATGGGGAGAAAAAGTGGATAAAAAAACAAAACAAAAATAATGATAATCTAGCGTTGATTTCAGGAAGATTCGATAATTTAGTGTATTCCACTAAAACACTATTAACGCGTCTTTTCCTGGGATTACTAAGAATCACCAAAACTATACTCCTATTCAAAACGGTATCAAACGGAAATGTACGGATGAAAAAACAATCTGTTTTATGCATGTTGACTGGAAGCAACTCACTGACAATTGACGGGTGTATTAGACCCATAGCTATAATATAAGATATATTTTAAAGGAAAACTCCAACATTTTGGGAAATTAGCTTATTTAACATCTTCCCTGGAGTTAGACAAGAAGATACATACCTTTTTTGTCTCTGTGCATGCATTAGGCTTAGGGAACGCCTGCACCGTTAGCGTAGCTTAGCTTCATCACTGGAAGTGGGTCAGACTTTTACCCTGAAGTTCCCTACAGTCCCCTACAGTCACGAAATACACTCCAAATACAACTCCAAAACATTCCTGTAAACATGTTGTGACCTGTGTATTTACCACGTGGAGAAATAAAAAATAATTGAATTCGACATTTACGTTTTCTAAGCAAATATACTCAACTATTTTTTGCCTAACCACTCTTCTCTGGGCGCAGTGATTTCACGCAACGCAGTGCTACTTTCTAACGCTAACGCCAGTGTTTGTTTACATTTTCATTTCATTCAAAGGATCCGAACCGATTGAAGTTTATAGATACTATGACTGTGGTAAGTTTAAATTTATGTTTTTAGATGGAAGGCTGTATTCCATCTGTCTAACGTTAGCGAATATTGTGAGATCGATGAATAGGACATAACATTGCTGGACTATCGACCTAGTTAGCCCCTTTCCTGACTGCGATGCATGGCTACAGGGTTTGGGCGAGTGAATCCACACTCGTGGTATTATTATAACTCATTTATTGTGTAACGCTAGCCCCTTAAAACTTACCACAGTCATGGTATCCATAAACTTCAATCGGTTCGGATCCTTTGAATGAAATGAAAATGTAAACAAACACTGGCCTCACGTTAGAAAGTAGCACTGCGTTGCGTGAAATCACTGCGCCCAGAGAGGAGTGGTTAGGCAAAAAATTGTTCAGAGTATATTTGCTTAGAAAACATAAATGTCGAATTCAATAATTTTTTATTTCTCCACATGGTAAATACACAGGTCACAACATTTCTTTATTTCTTTATTTCTTTATTTCAGATCCCCATTAGTCACTGCCTCAGCAGCGACTATTCTTCCTGGGGTCTGGATCCAAACATATAAAATTAAACAAGAATAATCAATAAACAACATAAAAACAAAACAAATATCAATAAAACACCAATAAAATATACAAACAATTATAGAACATTAAACCAATTAAAATCAGACATACAACCAAATATGTATGCCAAATTTTCTAATATAGAACAAAAACAAATATCAATAAAACAACAAATATCAATAAAACAACAAAGACAACAAAGACAACAATAACAAATATCAATAAAACAACAAATATCAATAAAACAACAAAGACATCTCAGAGCAAACTAAAATGTGCTCAAAAACAGCACAACATTCCATACACTCATACTCTAATACTCATAACCACTAGACAAACACATTCCAAAACAACACATAACCCAACACAAGAACCCATTCATTAGACACAGATTAGACCTAACCAAAATCAACCTCTTTCTGCATTACAGCCACTCGTAGTCTCCTCTTGAATCCCACCTTACTGGTAATTGAAACCAAATATTGTGGAAGTCTATTCCAGTAGGACATTGCCCTGTACATTACAGTTTTCTTTAAGGCTTCAGTTCTGGGTCTCGGCAGGGCGAACCGACCCTTCAAGGCTTGTCTAGTGCCATAGCCATGACCATCACTAATAAGCACCAGCTGCAAAAAGAGGCACACAGGTTTATGCAAAGTATAAATATTTCTCATAAACAAAATAAGACTACACACTAGTCTCTCATTGACTCTCATCCATGACAGTTCCTTGTGCATTTTCTCAACACTGTTTCTAATTGAGCTATGCAATGCAAGTCTTGCAGCTCTATTTTGAGTAAGCTGTATTTTATTTAAATCTTGTTTGGATGCATTTGACCAGATTGCTGGACAGTAGTCCAGATGTGACAAAACTAGTGATTGTATGACTTGCTTGGTAGCTGTGTCTGTTAAAAAATAGGCATTCCGTCTAATAATTGAAATACTTCTGCTCATTTTTGTTACAATATTGTTAATGTGAGTTGACCAAGAGAGTGTTTCATCTATTATAACTCCAAGCAATCTGGCCTCCTTAACTTGCTCAATATCTGCACCCTGCAAAGAAATATTTAATCTGTGATTCTCTCTCTGAGCATGCTTTGAACAAATAATTAGACATTTTGTTTTGGATGCATTTAGTTTCAGCTTATTTACCGTGACCCATTCAGAAATCTGCATTAACTCGCTTTGAAGAAGACTGCTGAGGTCTTTGGCATTGCTTGCCGAAGCATATATTGTAGTGTCATCTGCATAAATGGAACTGCTTGCATTTCTTAAACTTTGTGGCATATCATTTACAAATATTGAATATAATAATGGTCCAAGGCAACTTCCTTGAGGAATGCCACATTGTAGCGTTTTAAAGCTTGATAAAGTTCCATTAAACAGGACACATTGTTGTCTCATGAATAAATAACTTTTCATCCAGTTAGTGTGTGAAACCATAATCAGCTAGTTTTGTAAGCAGCAGTTCATGATCAATGAGATCAAAAGCTGCGCTAAAATCTAACAGTACTGTACCAACTAATAATTTACAGTCAATATTTCTTGCCAATCATCAGCCAATTGTGTAAGTGCTGTGCATGTTGAATAGCCTGGTTTGTAAGCATGTTGAAAGTCAGAATTTATGTTATTAAGGGAGAAATAATTTTGAATTTGTTTGAATGCAATTCTTTCCATAAGTATACCTAAAACAGGTAAAATACTGATTGGCCTACTATTTGGTCCAGTGAATGATTCTTTTCTATTTTTTGGTAGAGGAGTGACCTTAGCTACCTTCCATATTTGCGGATAAATTCCTTCCTTAAGACTCAAATTGAATATATGACATATCGGACCAGCAATACTTCCAGCTGATAGCTTCACAAGTCTACTGTCCAGATTGTCGTGACCAGAGGGTTTGTCACATTTCAATTCAGACAATAACTTTTCAATTTCTGAAAGATTTGTGACCAAAAATTCAAATTCACATTCTTTGTCCTTCATGATCTGACTTTTTATAATTGAATCTGATAAGTTACCCTTTACAGGTGGCATGTTGTCTCTTATAGTATTTACTTTATTTGTGAAATAGTCATTGAAATAATTTGCAATATCCAAGGGCTTAGTGATGAAACCATCCCCTGATTCAATAAATGATGGTATTTTACCCATTTTGTCTCTACCCATGATTTGATTCAGAGTACTCCATAGTTTTTTACCATCATATTTTGTTTCTTCAATTCTGGATTGGTAGTATAGCCTTTTTTTCAGTTTATTTAATTTTGTCGCTTTATTTCTTAAAGAGCGATATGCTAACCAATCTTCTGAATTCCGTGAATTTAGAGCGATTATTTTCAGTCTATCTCTTTCTTTCATGTTGCTCCTTAGGTCAGTGTCTAGCCAAGGTGCTTTGATAGATCTTACAGTACGTTTTTTTATGGGCACATGCTTGTCACAGACCGAGGAAAATAACTTCATAAATTCTCCTAGGGCTTCTTCAGTATGAATACACTCAAATACACTGTCCCACTTTATGTTGTGCACGTCTTGAATAAATAAATTCTCACAGAAATGTTTATAGATTCTTTTATGTATGATTTTAGGACCTGCTTTGGGGACTTTGACTTTTCTTGCCATAGCAATCATGTTATGATCACTGAATCCAATTGGCACTGAAACAACTTTTGAACATTTATCTGCTGAATTAGTAAAAATATGATCTATACAAGTTGAGGATAATACACCTGATTTGTTGACGTTTATTCTAGTCGGTAGGTTTACCATTTGGGACAAGTTGCATACCGTGGCTATGTCATTAAGCTTTCTTCTCATAGAGCAGGTATTAGATAGCCAGTCTATGTTTAGGTCACCTACAAAATAAATTTCTCTGTCAGTGTCCGAAACATTTTGAAGCATTGTACAGATTTTTTCAAAATATGCAGCGTCGGAATTGGGTGGTCTATAGCAGCAGCATACAAGTAATGGCTTGAGATGCGGCAGGTGAACCTGAATCCAGATGGCTTCCACATCTGGCCAGTTAAGATCTTTTCTTATTTTTGTTGGAATTTGTTCTCGTATATAAATGGCTACTCCTCCACCGTGCCTGTTTCTATCCAGTCTAATTATATTGTACCCTTGTATAGTTACCTCAGTATTCTCAATTGTTTCCTCCAAATGAGTTTCAGAAATTGCCATTATGTGTAAATCATTTTCAAACATTATAGCACTCAAATCATTTACTTTATTTTTCAGACTACATATGTTTAAGTGGGCGACTTTAAGCCCTTTTCTGGGGAGTTTAATCAACATTTAGTTTAAGTAAAAGGACAGGCCACATTTGATTGAACCATTCAACTGTCCCTCGGCTGTTTTGGGGTGCTACTTCGTGGTCGGATTATCAGTCTGTCATACCTCAGAAAGGCGATCTCTCCTCTCTCACGAGCAGCTCTCATCTTGGGCAACAGTTCTTTTCTTTTCAGACGGACAGCGTCTGTGTAGTCCTCGTTTATGTAAATGTTTGTCCCTTTGAGTTCTATGTTTACAGGAACGTTTTAGAGTTGTATTTGGAGTGTATTTCGTGACTGTAGGGGACTGAAGGGAACTTCAGGGTAAAGGTCTGACCCACTTCCAGTGATGAAGCTAAGCTACGCTAACAGTGGGGGCGTTCCCTAAGCCTAATGCACGCACAGAGACAAAAAAGGTATGTATCTTCTTGTCTAACTCCAGGGAAGATGTTAAATAAGCAAATTTCCCAAAATGTTGGAGTTTTCCTTTAAGCACTCGCAAATTTCGCAGTCTCCCCATTGATTAAAGCGATGGCGTTCTAGCGCCCCCTGGCGCCCCGACCCCTGGCGCTGATTGAGTTAACAACAACATGAAAACGGTACAGCGACAACATGAAGATAAACAACATAAAGATAAACAATGGTACAGTGACAACATGAAGATAAACAACAACATAAAGATAAACAATGGTACAGTGACAAAAACAGTTGTAGGACTGTGTGCGAGTGTGTGTTTACCATCTCAGCCAAGGCAGATATCACTTTCCCCAGGGTGGTCAAAGACTTGTTGATGTTGGCTCCTTCCTGCACACGCATGCAAACACACACACACACACACACACACACACACACACACACACACACACACACACACACACACACACACACACACACACACACACACACACACACACACACACACACACACACACACACACACACACACACACACACACACACACACACACACACACACACACACACACACACACACACACACACACACACACACACACACACACAGAGAGAAGGAGAGTTTTGTTACCATGATGATGTTTTCATGACACACATATTGACACGTTCGTCTATAATATTAAGGTTTAAGGTCAGGTGTACTTCTACTGTGGTCCATGGTTCAGTTTTAGTGGGAATTATCTTGAGGCAGACAGGTCACGAGCAACAATAAGACAGACCGCCTTTCCAGTCAGACTCAACTTATGCAATTCCAAGACTGTTTAGGGAAATGTGCAGAAATAGGCAAATACACAAATTTTTTAAATAGGCAAAAATAACACATTTGTACTTCATGCAAAATATTCAGCCTAATTTGCAGCATTATTTAGCCTGATGTTCCATGACGTACCAACTGATTGTCTAGTTTCCTATGGTACCACTAAAAACATACTTGACATCACTATAAATGAGGGTTGTCCTCAATGGGTTTCAAGTTCAAATAAAGGATTGAAATTAAATGTATTTATGTGAACTCATCATCATCACAACCTCTCACCTTTAACCTGGTGCCCTTTGCCCCCGACGAGTCAGCTCTCTCACTTCCTGCCAAGTCGACCAGACTGATCTTACTGACCTGGAGAGAGAGACATTCAGAGAGAGAGAGAGAGAGAGAGAGAGATACAGAGAGAGAGAGAGAGAGAGAGAGAGAGAGAGAGAGAGAGAGAGAGAGAGAGAGAGAGAGAGAGAGAGAGAGAGAGAGAGAGAGAGAGAGAGAAGAGAGGTATTTTATTGGGTTTTGGTGCAAAGTAAAACACTGGAGCACACTTAGGACTTAAGACTCATTCTCATCTAATCCCCCCAATCGCTCATCTTCCACTGTGATCAAGTGGCCACTGCAGTGTGAGGGGGAGTGGCTGCATTACGGCTTTTCTTTTACAGTAACAACTGTCTGATTAGATGTAAACGAGCCCTAAGGAGGTAAACCTTTTTTTACAGACTAGTGTTTTAATGCATGGTGCATCTTCACCAGAGACACACAGTAGGCTACTGAGGAGACATTTATCCTCTGCTAACTATGAAACCACCTGACGTCCACTGAGACTGTGCAATAACTATGAAACCACCTGACGTCCACTGAGACTGTGCAATAACTATGAAACCACCTGACGTCCACTGAGACTGTGCAATAACTATGAAACAACCAGTCATTAAGGCTTCTCGATTATGACAACAAAATAATCACGATTATTTTTGATTGATATTCAAATCACGATTATTAATGATAATACTCATTGAAGTCACTCATTCATTGATTACTCATTGATTTGAGGACATCACAGGGCTTGATGCTTACTTTTTTCAGGAGGGTTGGGCATCCTTTGGATTTGATCGATTTCGGTTCTGGTTCTGCTTATCGAATCTGGTTCTTATCGAATCTCTGTTCCAATTCTAATATTTGTGGTGGGAGAGAAAATAAAATATCAAGAACCAAAACTATTCTACTTTTCATTCTTGGCAGATTTAGGCCCTAGTCAGTAAATTGTGAACCATCACATTAAGGTATATTTTTCTCTTAACCTGCCGTTTCTGATGCATTATGACAGGAATATATCGAAGGAGGCGTATTCAATTCATTAATATTGGATGATAATGCCTTTTTTGCTTATCCATTAGCTAAGGAAGGAGACAACTGTTGCCAAGGAATGTTCACCTTAAATCACTGCTCAGTGACATTCATCCACTCTCTCCGTCTTCCCCTTCATAGCTACAGTGAGAGGTTTCTTTAATAGGGGTGTCTGGGGATGAATTGGGGCAGGGTGCTTTGTGAACTAGCATCGTTTGTTTGGGTAACTCTAATATAAAAGATGAATGTCAGCTGTCAATATATTGTTACACTCGAGTGTCTCACCTCTCTCCACGTCCACGCTGGTGCAGCACAGAAGGTATTATAACCCGAGTGTAACATTAACGTTGTTGTAACGTTAGCGCTGGTATTGCTACCACGTGGGAGACCGCAACACGCCGAAAGCGGAGCATGGAGGGTTGAGGCAAACGCTTTGTCATAGTGGAGGAGCTTCCTTGCTGCACGGAATACTCTTGCTGCAGGCATAGACCACCGCAACACTTCCGGGATTCTGAAATCAAGTCGATCTGCACTTTCTCGACCGAGCTATAGTGGATTTTTACGCATCTACTCCCGAACTACGCTATGTGCAGATTGCCCACGGAGTCTAGGTTCATCAATCTGCGTAGTTCGGGAGTAGGTGCGTAAAAATCGACTATAGCTCGGCCGAGAAAGTGCCGATCGACTTGGGATTGGTCTCTCCGTGTTCAGGAGACTCGGGCGTATAAAAGTCTATTGGATCATGTCTCCAGCACCCCCCACAGCCGTAGCTACAACCACTTAATGTCGAGGCTCTCATCCACATTCATACATTTTCTCCCCCCGCTCTCTCCCCCATGAGCTCAATGTAACGCGTAAGTGCAGTGGTCTATTGCGTTTTGCTGTATTCCATCTTTTTGTGTGACACTCAACCAACCGTTCAAGTGTTTGCTGCCGTTAGTAAACAAGAGTCTCTGCTCAGCTGACGTGACGACGTTAGTCGCAAACGGGAGTGAAAGGCTCGCACTGTCGAGCCCCGCATCATATGACAACAACTAAATTGGTTTTTACCTTTCTTCTCCACCAAAGGCTGCCTTTCTGTCATACTGTAGTCTGTTCTGTCACAAGTTACCAGAAAAGTTTCAAAATAACTGGAGAAACACGCCATGGCTCCCTCCTCCCTCTCAACAAAAACTGAAACAACTGTTTGGGCTCGAGAGGAGGGGCAGGCGCACAGCTGCGAGGGGAGCGCGCGCTGCATTCACAACACGGGACAAAGTGAGAGCAACGCGGCATGTGGCACAATGCTCGTTTTATGTAGATTATCTTGTTTTCATGGTCGTGGGAAGCCAAAATCATAATCGAAATGTTTATTTGATTAATGGAACAGCCCTACCTGATGTTCACAGAGACGGTGCAGTAACTATGAAACCACCTGACGTTCAGAGACTGTGCAGTAACTATGAAACCACCTGACGTTCAGAGACTGTGCAATAACTATGAAACCACCTGACGTTCAGAGACTGTGCAGTAACTATGAAACCACCTGACGTTCAGAGACTGTGCAGTAACTATGAAACCACCTGACGTTCAGAGACTGTGCAGTAACTATGAAACCACCTGACGTTCAGAGACTGTGCAATAACTATGAAACCACCTGACGTTCAGAGACTGTGCAGTAACTATGAAACCACCTGACGTTCAGAGACTGTGCAATAACTATGAAACCACCTGACGTTCAGAGACGGTGCAGTAACTATGAAACCACCTGACGTTCAGAGACTGTGCAGTAACTATGAAACCACCTGACGTTCAGAGACTGTGCAGTAACTATGAAACCACCTGACGTTCAGAGACTGTGCAATAACTATGAAACCACCTGACGTTCAGAGACTGTGCAGTAACTATGAAACCACCTGACGTTCAGAGACTGTGCAGTAACTATGAAACCACCTGACGTTCAGAGACTGTGCAATAACTATGAAACCACCTGACGTTCAGAGACTGTGCAGTAACTATGAAACCACCTGACGTTCAGAGACTGTGCAATAACTATGAAACCACCTGATGTTCAGAGACTGTGCAGTAACTATGAAACCACCTGACGTTCAGAGACTGTGCAATAACTATGATTGATTGAAAACCTTTATTTATCCCCGTAGGGAGATTCAGGTGTCCATCACAGCATCAACAGCATTGGTACATGTTAAAAAACAAAAGACAAACATAATAAATAGAGCTAGAAAAAGTGATGACAGGGTCTATTTCAGGTTGAAACAACCTGATGTTCACTGAGACTATGCAATAACTATGAAACGATATGACAACACTACAGGGAGCGGAACACTTCCAAAATACCCCCAACACACACACAGAGCTATTCCTGTCATGCTGCCAATATAACCCAATGCACCATACACACGCACGCGCATAAAGATATTCCTGTCATGCTGCCAATATGCAAACACACACAGACTAGTGATTATGGTGTTATTAGATCAGTTGTCACTTAAAGGACATTTGGAGCAGAGGACACAAACACCACGTGAACACGAACATGAACATGGACACACACACACACACACACACACACAGCGTCCTACCTTCTCGGTATCCAGACTGGTCATCTGGTCTCTTCGTTTCTGAGTGAAGATAATGGTGAAGACAGCGTGAGATCTGGACGATGTCTCGTTCATGTTGGTAGCTGCTACCGTCCTGGAATCAATAACCAATAATCACTTGTCAATGTCCATGTATTAAATTCATCTGACTTGGCCTGGTGCCAAGAGAGTACCTTCTAATACAATGCCAAGCGTTGTAGAGAGAGAGAGAGAGAGAGAGAGAAAGAGAGGGAGAGGGAGAGGTAGAGAGAGAGAGAGAAACACACACCTACACAGGCCTACCTTGCTTTGTTCCCAGCGTCCATGAGGTCCTTGATGTCAGTGAATCCGGTCACAGCCAGTTTGGACAGGTCCTCCACATAAGGACCCATGATGGGGTGCTCTCTGACGCGCAGGGTGCCCCGAGACTTGGGACTCAACAGGTCGCGCACGCGCTCGCAGTACAGCTCCATGTAGGACACCTGGACACACGCAGACACGTCTTCAAATACTGGTCCCCAAGGTGGGGCCCGGGGGCCCCCAGGGGTCCTGAGAGGGTTCCAGGGGGTCCTCAATAAAATTGTTACTAAGTAACTAAACTAAGTAACTAACCCACACGTCAGACCAAACCAAGTGCAATACCACACAGCAGGACTATTCTGCCTAGAGGGCGCCGTTTGGAAGCATTACAGATGCTACCTTCAATATCATTCAAGTCATATTGTGATTTCAATAACATGTCAATTAATTGTTCAGCCTTATTAGTTATTGCGTTGTCAGTCAGCAGCTTATAGCTAAATATATCTAGATATAGATATAGAACCATGAAAAGATAGAGATTGAACCATGAAAAGATCTAGATATAGAACCATGAAAGGATCTAGATATAGAACCATGAAAAGATATAGATATAGAACCATGAAAAGATATAGATATAGAATCATGAAAGGATCTAGATATAGAACCATGAAAATATAGAGATTGAACCATGAAAGGATCTAGATATAGAACCATGAAAAGATATAGATATAGAACCATGACAAGATCTAGATATAGAACCATGAAAAGATCTATATATAGAACCATGAAAATATCTAGAGATTGAACCATGAAAGGATCTAGAGATTGAACCATGAAAGGATCTAGATATAGAACCATGAAAATATCTAGAGATTGAACCATGAAAGGATCTAGAGATTGAACCATGAAAGGATCTAGATATAGAACCATGAAAATATCTAGAGATTGAACCATGAAAAGATCTAGAGATTGAACCATGAAAGGATCTAGAGATTGAACCATGAAAGGATCTAGAGATTGAACCATGAAAGGATCTAGAGATTGAACCATGAAAGGATCTAGATATAGAACCATGAAAGGATCTAGATATAGAACCATGAAAGGATCTAGATATAGAACCATGAAAGGATCTAGATATAGAACCATGAAAGGATCTAGAGCAGGGGTTCTCAAACTTTTTTTATACGACGGCCCGATTTTATTTTGGATTTTTTTTTTCAACATGGAAATAAGGAATATCAAATTAAAAGCACACGTTGTTGAACTTGATCATGCATATTTATTAGAAAATGTTATTACATCACTATGTTATCAATGAAATGAATGAATATTATCAACAAAAGCAACGGAATTGTTTCTGTTATAAAATGAGGCATATTTAGCCCAAATATGCTGCCAGAACATAAAAAAAGAAAAGAAAATGTGTTCACATGCGCTTTTCAAGAATAAAAAAAAAACTAGACTTAATGGGAAGGGTGTGCTTGTACATTTCCGTGATACGTGTTGTGCTGAGAAAGAGGCGCAGATCCGCTTCTACTCTGAGGCGAGATCTGTATTTATTTTTTAATGTCAGTGCCGAAAATCCAGCCTGTCCAGTGATCTTGACTTTCTCGTCACACGAAAGATCAATTTGCGCCTCCTGCTCAGACAGTGGGAGGCCTGTTGTGTCATGCGTAATGAACGGATCAAAGATCCAGTTGTCCAAATTGTCCGTGCTCTCTGTGTAACAGTTCCAAAATAGTTTAGCCCTTCTTTTTTTGTATCCACTTTTATTTTTCTCCTCCTCCTATTTTTATTTTTATTTTTTTTTTAATCTTTTTTCTCCCTCCATTTTTCCTCCGATTTTCTCCCATCCCAATGTTAGTCGTATGCCAATTCCCAATCCCCTTCCTGGTCGCTGCGCACTTACCCCCCACAGTCAGATCATCTGGGAGAGTGGAGGCTATCACGTGCTTCCTCCGACACACGTCCAGCCAATCAACCGCTTCTTTTCACCTGGCAGCGCGGATCCTCCCTGAGAGGGCGTAGCGTGTGGAAGGATCCCACTATCCCACTCAGGTCCTATCCACGCTTAGCAGGCGCCCCGACCGAACTGTAGGAGTCGCTGTTTACAACGACCAGGACCCACCCCGCCAGCTTCTCCCACCCTCTAATACAGCCAATTGTATTAGTGTGAACGGCCAGCCAAGCTGGTGACAACCCCGGAGCTGTGAGCTGGATTCGAACAGGCGAATCCAGCTCACAGCTCCGGGGTTGGTGACGAACGCAATCTCCGCTACGCCACCTAACCGCCTCCTCCTATTTTTTCTGTATTTTCCTCCCATTCCAATTTTAGTCGTTATGCCAATTCCCCCCTCCCCTTCCTGGTTGTTGCTGGTCGGTCTAGGGATCCCTGAAGTCTATCACATGCTTCCTCCGATACATAGGAGACAGCCAGCAGCCTCTTTTCACCTGGCAGCGAGGACTCTCATTGGTGAAGTCAAGTGTAACGCGTGGGAGGTCACACTACCTTCACCATCTCCCTCCCTCACTGTACAGGCGCCCTAACCGACCTGTAGGAGTCGCTGTTTACAACGACCAGATTACCACCCACCGGCTTCCCTCCCGCTGACTCTGCCAATTGAGCCAGTATTACGACCGGCCAAGCCGGACGCACCGCTGACAGCCGGATTCGATATCAGTGTCTCTGCAGTGGTAGACAGACGCTTAGTCCGCTGTGCTACCCGGCCGCCCTTCAATGAGCCCTTCTATGATGGGCTTCAAATAATCTTTTGCAACATTCTGTTCGTCCAAAAAGCCATCAAGCTGAGTAAATACCCCCAAATCTCCGCTGTTTATCCTGGAGTGCCACAAACGGAGTTCCGAGTCCAAACAGGTCTGTGTCCGGACCTTCTAGTCCCAGATTCAACGCATTGAGGCGGTCAAAGATCTCGGCTAGATATGCCAGCTTTGCCAGCCATTCATTATTGGCACATTTCTCTGCCAATGGGTTGTTTTTTTCTGCAAGGAAAATCTGCGCTTCTTCTCTCTCTCCGCACTTCTGACAACAAACCTATCCATTGCGAGTGTCAAGGTTACACACAAAAGACGAGACGTGGTCTCCGCGATTATATATGTGCAGGATGTAGTGAGATGTGTATTGGAATACTGTGTCGGCCTCCGTTGATGAAGGGGCGAGACATGGCAAATACAAACAGCTGCCAGGTGGAAAACTCTATCCGAGTTGAGCTTGGGGCAACAGTGGCTCGGGAGGTAGAGCAGTCGTCTGGCAATCTGGAGGTTCCCGGTTCGATTCAAGTTTCAAGTTTCAAGATTCCCACTCCTCCCGAGCAGCGTGTCGATGTGTCCTTGAGCAAGACACTTAACCCCTAATTGCTCCCGATGAGCAGGTTGACACCTTGCATGGATGCCTCCAGGGAACAAACTTAACTTTTTGACTTACCAGCCATTTGGCTGGTAGATTTTTAAAAGTACCAGCCGGGCAGATTTTTTACCAGCCAAAAATTATAAATAGCTTTTTAGTATATCGCCATGTGTTATTATTACATATAATACTCTCATATGCTATTTTCAATTAATATCATAAACAACATAAGGAATATTAGCATAATTTTTTGTGGACTGAAGGAATGAGTCAGCGTTAATAGTTTTAAATGCAAATAATTTATTGAAACATAGAAGTGGGGTCGGGACACACACACACTGTGTTTCAACTCACCACCCCCGCATCATATTGTAGTCTGTCTTCAAACTTCCACTCCTCTCGAAACTTTTTTATATTTGAATATCAACATTATCTGTCCATCCTCAGTAATCCTCAGTTTACTATAATATACTCCTGTCCTGAGTCCTGACTAGTGACTCCGTCGTCTTTCCAAACGCACGCACACACACACACACACACAGGGAAGGGGAGAGTGCCCCCTCCCCCCCCCATTTCCCTTTCCTCAGTGCTGTTCACTATGGCTCTGCCTCGTCTGATCATCAGGATTAGCTTGTTAGCTTACGTTAACGTTGTAGTGATTGGTACATAAACGTTAATTTCGGGCGATGTGGGCATAAAGGAATGGCGACGGTGCAAAGCATGTAGCTGCATTGGACTCGTGAGAAGAAAAAAAAACATCACAGACTTATTTCGCGTCTGTAGGCGCACTGCTGTGTTAACGCTGCTCTGTTTTCAAGAAAGTGAAACATATCATATGACTCGCGGAGTTGCTACAGGGTTTTTCAAAATAAGAGTACCATATGAACCTGAACGTTGCTAGCTGCCGGAGCCCAGATATTATGACTGGAGCTGCGCTTGGGGCGGCAATGAGACCCGCACAGGATTATCAAAATAAGAGTATCGATATGAACTACACGCCAGCTGGCGGGCAGACTATTATTTTTAGTCGCCAGACGGTAAATCTACATGCATTTGGCGAATGGCGTGTAGTTATTTTGTTCCCTGGTTGCCTCCGCCGTCGGCGTGTGAATGTGTGAGTGAATGTGTGAGTGAATGGGTAAAATGTGAGTAACAAATTGTAAAGCGCTTTGGATAAAAGCGCTATATAAAAAAGCAGCCATTTACAATTTTGTCTGTTTTTTTCTCAATTTCCTTATTTTTTTTGCCAATGCAATTTGCCATTTTGGGTCGCGACCCGTAGTTTGAGAACCGCTGATCTAGAGATTGAACTATGAAAAGATCTAGAGATTGAACCATGAACAGATGTAGAGATTGAACCATGAAAATATGTAGAGATTGAACCATGAAAAGATGTAGAGATTGAACCATGAAAAGATGTATAGATTGAACCATGAAAAGATGTAGAAAAGAAGTGTATCTTTACCTCAACAGAGTACTGAAGGTCAGGGTCTGTATTCTGGACTATTCTCGTAAACAGGTCCTCACATAGCTAGAGAGAGAGAGAGAGAGAGAGAGAGAGAGAGAGAGAGAGAGAGAGAGAGAGAGAGAGAGAGAGAGAGAGAGAGAGAGAGAGAGAGAGAGAGAGATACAGATATCAATCATCATTATCAAAACAGGTGTAAAGTGTATGGGTGTGAATGAGTGAGTGAGTGAGTGAGTGAGTGAGTGAGTGAGTGAGTGAGTGAGTGAGTGAGTGAGTGAGTGAGTGAGTGAGTGTGTGTCTGTGTGCATGTATGTGTGTGTGTGTGTTTATGTATGTGTGCGTGTGCATGTGTGTTAACCTGTGGTATAATTCCCTCTTGGTCAGGTTCTTGTTTTCCCATCATGGTGTAGCTCTTCCCTCCTCCTGTCTGGCCGTATGCAAAGATACACACATTATACCCTGGAAGATAAGATAAGATACACACATTATACCCTGAATAGTGAATAGTCTCTCCACTACAATAAAAAATAAAGATAAATAAATAAACATCTAGACATGATTTTTGAACGTTAACAGTAGGCTACCGGGTAGCCGCTAAAACGCGAATCAGTTGACTGTATCACTTTCCGTAGCTAGCCTAGCACGCTAGTTAACTTTCTCGGCTCGTCTCTGCAGTCAGCCGCCAGAGGCGAAAATGTGTGACAAACGAAAAGGAGATGACGGCAGCTCATCTGCAAAAAAAGTTAGGACCTACAGCAATCGCGAAAATTACATCACCATGGGCTTCACTGAGGGACCAGACAAACGACCTGAGTGTGTGATTTGTGGAGAAAAGTTGGCAAACTCGAGCCTGAAGCCCAGCAAGCTGAAGAGACATCAGGCGTCTAAGCACCCAGAAACCGTTGGGAAGGATCCGGACTTTTTTCGGAGGAAAGAACAGTCTCTCAAGGCGAACAAGCCCGTTGGTGTTAGAGTAGCGTGGAGCAGGGGTGGCAGTGATTTACAGAAGGCTACCGAAGCTTTCCTTTGAGTGTTCGCTTTTAATTGCAAAAGCAAAGAAACCGCACAATATTGGCGAGCAGCTCATCAAACCAGCCTGCATCAAAATGGTTTAGAAACTGTGCGGCCCACAGGTGGCGGATAAACTAAAATCAGTACCACTCTCGAACAATGTAGTGAAAGACCGAATTGATAAGATGTCAAGTGATTGCGAGCAGCAGCTGTCAGAAAAGCTTAGAAAGGGTCCATTTGCCATACAACTTGATGAAACTACAACTGTCGCAGACGAGGCTGTGCTCATCGTTTATGTGCAGTATATCGAAAATGAGGATCTGAAGCAGGACATTCTCATGTCAGTCAACCTTACTACCTTACTACTCGAGGTGAGGATATTTTTACTGCAGTGGATTCTTACTTCATTCAACATAAATGCAAACCGTTCACCATTAGGGCCTGATTTGAGAGGATGAATACAGGATTTGAATATTGGCCAACATTTTGAAATACATATGGTGCAAGATGAGATTTGTTGATTGAAGGCACAAGTCAAAGAAGCATAGTGGGTCTAATTATGATGCATATGCCTGTGTATAAGCAGTTTGTTATTAAAATGACCAAAAAAAGTATTAAAATGACAAAAAAAAACGTATTTTATGGTATTTTATTAGGAGGGGGGTCCAGGAATTTCATCAGAGATGTTTGGGGGTCCCTGGGGGAAAAAAGGTTGGGAACCCCTGCCCTGGAGGATAAGATAAGTCTACACCTCTACTTTAGAGATGTCTACAAGTCTACACCTAACCATAGAGATAATAATAATACATTTGATTTAAAGAGAGAAGCGCCTTTCTCGGACTCATGAACACTTTACATAAAAGGAGAGTTTTTATGTAAAGTGGGATGGGGTGGGCTACTTGGAAGCAGCACCGTGTTGCGAGAAGGCAAGTTTGAACAGGTGGGTTTTGAGATGGGTCTTGAAAAGATTGATTGTGTCGGAGCCTCAGATGGAAGGGGAGAGGGAGTTCCACAGCCTGGGGGCAGCTACGGAGAAGGCTCGGTCTCCCAGTGTGGAGCGACTGGTGCGGGGAATGGTGAGGAGAGCGGAGTTGG
The DNA here is from genome assembly GCF_963971535.1 of Notolepis coatsorum. NCBI lineage: Eukaryota > Metazoa > Chordata > Actinopteri > Aulopiformes > Paralepididae > Notolepis > Notolepis coatsorum. Next base: position 84,257,300 of record NC_140165.1, on the reverse strand, counting down.
AGGAGCGGAGGCCTCGTGCTGGAGTGTAGGGCTGGAGTGTAGGGGTGCAGTAGGTCTGTCAGGTAGTAGGAGCGGAGGCCTCATGCTGGAGTGTAGGGGTGGAGTATAGGGGTGCAGTAGGTCTGTCAGGTAGTAGGAGCGGAGGCCTCGTGCTGGAGTGTAGGGGTGGAGTATAGGGGTGCAGTAGGTCTGTCAGGTAGGAGGAGCGGAGGCCTCGTGCTGGAGTGTAGGGTGGAGTATAGGGGTGCAGTAGGTCGGTCAGGTCGGAGGAGCGGAGGCCACGTGCTGGAGTGTAGGGTGGAGTATAGGGGTGGAGTAGGTCTGTCAGGTAGGAGGAGCGGAGGCCTCGTGCTGGAGTGTAGGGTGCAGTGTAGGGGTGGAGTGTAGGGTGGAGTGTAGGGTGCAGTGTAGGGTGCAGTGTAGGGTGGAGTGTAGGGTGGAGTGTAGGGTGGAGTGTAGGGTGGAGTGTAGGGTGGAGTGTAGGGGTGCAGTGTAGGGGTGGAGTGTAGGGGTGGAGTGTAGGGTGGAGTGTAGGGGTGCAGTGTAGGGTGGAGTGTAGGGGTGCAGTGTAGGGGTGGAGTGTAGGGTGGAGTGTAGGGGTGCAGTGTAGGGTGGAGTGTAGGGGTGCAGTGTAGGGGTGGAGTGTAGGGTGGAGTGTAGGGGTGCAGTGTAGGGTGGAGTGTAGGGGTGCAGTGTAGGGTGCAGTGTAGGGTGCAGTGTAGGGTGCAGTGTAGGGTGCAGTGTAGGGGTGGAGTGTAGGGGTGGAGTGTAGGGGTGCAGTGTAGGGGTGGAGTGTAGGGGTGCAGTGTAGGGGTGCAGTGTAGGGTGCAGTGTAGGGGTGGAGTGTAGGGGTGGAGTGTAGGGGTGCAGTGTAGGGGTGGAGTGTAGGGGTGCAGTGTAGGGGTGCAGTGTAGGGGTGGAGTGTAGGGGTGCAGTGTAGGGGTGCAGTGTAGGGTGGAGTGTAGGGTGGAGTGTAGGGGTGCAGTGTAGGGTGCAGTGTAGGGGTGCAGTGTAGGGGTGCAGTGTAGGGTGCAGTGTAGGGTGGAGTGTAGGGGTGCAGTGTAGGGGTGCAGTGTAGGGGTGGAGTGTAGGGTGGAGTGTAGGGTGCAGTGTAGGGTGGAGTGTAGGGGTGCAGTGTAGGGTGGAGTGTAGGGGTGCAGTGTAGGGGTGCAGTGTAGGGGTGCAGTGTAGGGGTGGAGTGTAGGGGTGCAGTGTAGGGTGCAGTGTAGGGGTGCAGTGTAGGGTGGAGTGTAGGGGTGCAGTGTAGGGTGGAGTGTAGGGGTGCAGTGTAGGGTGCAGTGTAGGGGTGCAGTGTAGGGTGGAGTGTAGGGGTGCAGTGTAGGGGTGCAGTGTAGGGTGGAGTGTAGGGTGGAGTGTAGGGGTGCAGTGTAGGGTGCAGTGTAGGGGTGCAGTGTAGGGGTGCAGTGTAGGGTGCAGTGTAGGGTGGAGTGTAGGGGTGCAGTGTAGGGGTGCAGTGTAGGGGTGGAGTGTAGGGTGGAGTGTAGGGTGCAGTGTAGGGTGGAGTGTAGGGGTGCAGTGTAGGGTGGAGTGTAGGGTGCAGTGTAGGGGTGCAGTGTATGGTGGAGTGTAGGCTGGAGTGTAGGGGTGCAGTGTAGGGGTGGAGTGTAGGGTGCAGTGTAGGGTGGAGTGTAGGGGTGGAGTGTAGGGTGCAGTGTAGGGTGCAGTGTAGGGTGCAGTGTAGGGTGGAGTGTAGGGGTGGAGTGTAGGGGTGCAGTGTAGGGGTGGAGTGTAGGGTGGAGTGTAGGGGTGGAGTGTAGGGTGCAGTGTAGGGTGCAGTGTAGGGTGGAGTGTAGGGGTGGAGTGTAGGGGTGGAGTGTAGGGTGCAGTGTAGGGTGCAGTGTAGGGGTGGAGTGTAGGGTGCAGTGTAGGGTGCAGTGTAGGGTGGAGTGTAGGGGTGGAGTGTAGGGGTGGAGTGTAGGGTGCAGTGTAGGGTGCAGTGCAGGGGCGTGTAACTGTTCCGCAACAGTAAGTGACTTCCGGGGTAGGCCTGATTGGCCCCGACAAGGCACGTGACGCGCAACTTTCTCTGCCGCGCGGCACGCTCCGCGGAGCCGAGCGGCAGAGCTTACGGAATTAATACGCCATGACTCTCATTCGGCGCTATAGCTCACCTGGCAGAGCAGCGGTCCTGCGATCCTGCGGTCTGTTGTTGGTGAGTTCGAATCCCATCAAAACTTTTTTTTTAACGTGATTTTTTTTTTTAACATGTATTCTTTCGCCGGTTAAGGTTAGGCATGGTTAAGGTTAAGGTTAAGGTTAGGCATTGTTTCGGAGTTGGTTAAGGTTAGAACGGTTAAGTTTAGGCGCTGTTAAGGAGCTGGTTAAGGTTAGAGTTTGTCTTAGAGAATGGCAATATTCTTTCTATGGTTAAGGTTAGGCATGGTTAAGGTTAAGGTTAAGGTTAGGCATTGTTTCGGAGTTGGTTAAGGTTAGAACGGTTAAGTTTAGGCGCTGTTAAGGAGCTGGTTAAGGTTAGAGTTTGTGTTAGAGAATGGCAATAGACAGCCTATTTCCGCGCGACAGCTCTCAGCAGCCTTGTTGCGCGTCCTGAGTTTGCCGCGTCACGTGCCTGTCGGGGCCAATCAGGCCTACCCCGGAAGTCACTTACTGTTGCGGAACAGGTACACGCGTCCCGGGGACGATCAATTATTGATTTGGGACGAACAGAAATCTTTGCTGGGACGCATCCGGGACGGAGAGGATTTTTTTTTCACAGGAAATGTCAATTGGACGACTGTCAGTGCGCGCATATATTGCTGTCAAATGGTTAATGTCTCGTGCTGACTAAGTTCACTGAAGTCTAAACGTAGCGTGATTTGCCAAATCCAATGACTATCTCCGCCTCCCATCCGCCTCCCAACGCAGCAATACGCTCATCCAGCGTCAAGTTACTTCCTACCCACCTCTCCTCCGGTACAGTACTGCAGCTACATGCTAGCTAACCTAGCTCATGTTAGCGTCGGACTCGTCACTGAACCACCTCGCGTACACAATTAATGACATGTTGCGGACAGCCATATCGGTGACAATGTTTAGCTTTTAGTGCCAAATGATAAGAGTCTGAGGCGGAGTCTCAAAAGAGAATGTTGAATATTTATTGTGCAAAAATCACAACATCCTCTCCAACGGAGCCTTGTAGCCGAGTAGGGTATATCTGCAGAGCCACTTGGTAACGAGTGCAACACCGTGTAATGTCCGTGTGGATCGTTGGAGTAGGGTATATCTGCAGTGCTGCAGCCCCGTATAGATTTGTATTAGTATCATAATCAATCACCTGTTGTTGAATAAATACCATTACTTTCTAGTTATTACTAAAAAACAGTATATATAAAACAGTAGCTGTATATAAAAAAAAGGTATAATTTATATAATTTAATTAAAAAAAAAATAATAATAAATGTATGCACTGGTATTTTTGGGACGGTTACATTCACTTTGGGACGGTTAAAATTGTATTTCGGGACGGTTCTGGGACGGTGGTGAAAAAAGTTAGTCTGGAGCCCTGGTGCAGTGTAGGGGTGGAGTGTAGGGTGGAGTGTAGGGGTGGAGTGTAGGGTGGAGTGTAGGGGTGGAGTGTAGGGGTGGAGTGTAGGGTGCAGTGTAGGGTGGAGTGTAGGGGTGGAGTGTAGGGTGGAGTGTAGGGTGGAGTGTAGGGTGGAGTGTAGGGGTGGAGTGTAGGGGTGGAGTGTAGGGTGCAGTGTAGGGTGGAGTGTAGGGGTGGAGTGTAGGGGTGGAGTGTAGGGTGCAGTGTAGGGGTGGAGTGTAGGGTGCAGTGTAGGGTGCAGTGTAGGGTGGAGTGTAGGGGTGGAGTGTAGGGGTGGAGTGTATGGGTGCAGTGTAGGGTGCAGTGTAGGGGTGGAGTGTAGGGTGGAGTGTAGGGGTGGAGTGTAGGGTGGAGTGTAGGGGTGGAGTGTAGGGTGCAGTGTAGGGTGGAGTGTAGGGTGCAGTGTAGGGGTGGAGTGTAGGGTGGAGTGTAGGTGTGGAGTGTAGGGTGCAGTGTAGGGGTGCAGTGTAGGGGTGGAGTGTAGGGGTGGAGTGTAGGGGTGCAGTGTAGGGGTGGAGTGTAGGGTGGAGTGTAGGGTGCAGTGTAGGGGTGGAGTGTAGGGTGGAGTGTAGGGGTGGAGAGTAGGGGTGCAGTGTAGGGGTGCAGTGTAGGGTGCAGTGTAGGGGTGGAGTGTAGGGTGCAGTGTAGGGTGGAGTGTAGGGTGGAGTGTAGGGGTGCAGTGTAGGGGTGCAGTGTAGGGTGGAGTGTAGGGGTGGAGTGTAGGGGTGGAGTGTAGGGTGCAGTGTAGGGGTGGAGTGTAGGGTGGAGTGTAGGGTGCAGTGTAGGGGTGGAGTGTAGGGTGCAGTGTAGGGTGCAGTGTAGGGGTGGAGTGTAGGGTGCAGTGTAGGGGTGGAGTGTAGGGGTGGAGTGTAGGGTGCAGTGTAGGGTGCAGTGTAGGGGTGCAGTGTAGGGGTGGAGTGTAGGGGTGGAGTGTAGGGGTGCAGTGTAGGGGTGCAGTGTAGGGTGGAGTGTAGGGGTGGAGTGTAGGGGTGGAGTGTAGGGTGCAGTGTAGGGGTGGAGTGTAGGGTGCAGTGTAGGGGTGCAGTGTAGGGTGGAGTGTAGGGGTGCAGTGTAGGGTGGAGTGTAGGGGTGGAGTGTAGGGGTGGAGTGTAGGGTGCAGTGTAGGGGTGGAGTGTAGGGTGGAGTGTAGGGTGCAGTGTAGGGGTGGAGTGTAGGGTGCAGTGTAGGGTGCAGTGTAGGGGTGCAGTGTAGGGTGGAGTGTAGGGTGCAGTGTAGGGTGCAGTGTAGGGGTGCAGTGTAGGGTGGAGTGTAGGGGTGCAGTGTAGGGGTGCAGTGTAGGGTGGAGTGTAGGGGTGGAGTGTAGGGGTGGAGTGTAGGGTGCAGTGTAGGGGTGCAGTGTAGGGTGGAGTGTAGGGGTGGAGTGTAGGGGTGGAGTGTAGGGGTGCAGTGTAGGGTGGAGTGTAGGGTGGAGTGTAGGGTGCAGTGTAGGGGTGGAGTGTAGGGTGCAGTGTAGGGTGCAGTGTAGGGGTGCAGTATAGGGTGGAGTGTAGGGTGCAGTGTAGGGGTGCAGTGTAGGGGTGGAGTGTAGGGGTGGAGTGTAGGGGTGCAGTGTAGGGGTGCAGTGTAGGGTGGAGTGTAGGGGTGGAGTGTAGGGTGCAGTGTAGGGGTGGAGTGTAGGGTGCAGTGTAGGGTGCAGTGTAGGGTGGAGTGTAGGGGTGCAGTGTAGGGGTGCAGTGTAGGGGTGGAGTGTAGGGGTGGAGTGTAGGGGTGCAGTGTAGGGTGCAGTGTAGGGGTGGAGTGTAGGGGTGGAGTGTAGGGGTGCAGTGTAGAGGTGCAGTGTAGGGTGGAGTGTAGGGGTGGAGTGTAGGGTGCAGTGTAGGGTGCAGTGTAGGGGTGCAGTGTAGGGGTGCAGTGTAGGGGTGGAGTGTAGGGGTGGAGTGTAGGGGTGGAGTGTAGGGTGCAGTGTAGGGTGGAGTGTAGGGTGCAGTGTAGGGTGCAGTGTAGGGGTGGAGTGTAGGGGTGGAGTGTAGGGGTGGAGTGTAGGGGTGCAGTGTAGGGGTGGAGTAGGTCGGTCAGGTAGGATCAACCCATGCAGGGTTTTATAGGTGAGGAGGAGGCTCTTGTAGGGGATTCTGTAGTTGACAGGGAGCCAGTGGATTTTTTGCAGGGTGGGGGTGATGTGCTGCCAGGGTTTGGTGCGCGTCCAGGGCCTTCTTGGAGGCAACAAAAAGGATTCCGTTGCAATAGTCGAGGCGGGAAGTGACGAAGGCATGGATTAGTGTTTCAGCTGAGGAGTCGGAGAGTGAGGGCCGGAGGAGGACCTGGTGACAGACTTTATGTGTGGCTGGAATGAGAGGGTTGAGTCCAGTACTACGCCCAGGTTCCTGACCTCCGTGGAGGGGCCGATGGAGTTGCTGTCGATGGAGAGGACGCGGCGTAGGTTTCTTTGTAGGAGGGCTGGGGAGGCTACAACTATGAGTTCAGTTTTATTGCTGTTGAGTTTGAGGAAATTGCCATTCATCCATGCTTTGAAGTCTACACCTAACCTTAGAGATATCTACAAGTCTACTCTAGAGATATCTACAAGTCTACACCTAACCATAGAGATATCTACAAGTCTATACCTAACCTTAGAGATATCTACAAGTCTACACCTAACCTTAGAGATATCTACAAGTCTACTCCTAATCTTAGAGATATCTACAAGTCTACTCTAGAGATATCTACAAGTCTACACCTAACCTTAGAGATATCTACAAGTCTACACCTAACCTTAGAGATATCTACAAGTCTACACCTAACCTTAGAGATATCTACAAGTCTACACCTAACCTTAGGGATATCTACAAGTCTACACCTAACCTTAGAGATATCTACAAGTCTACTCCTAACCTTAGATATATCAGATATCTACAAGTCTACACCTAACCTTAGAGATATCTACAAGTCTACTCCTAACCTTAGAGATATCTACAAGTCTACTCTAGCGATATCTACAAGTCTAGACCTAACCTTAGAGATATCTACAAGTCTACACCTAACCTTAGAGATATCTACAAGTCTACACCTAACCTTAGAGATATCTACAAGTCTACACCTAACCTTAGAGATATCTACAAGTCTACTCTAGAGATATCTACAAGTCTACACCTAACCTTAGAGATATCTACAAGTCTACTCCTAACCTTAGAGATATCTACAAGTCTACTCTAGAGATATCTACAAGTCTAGACCTAACCTTAGAGATATCTACAAGTCTACACCTAACCTTAGAGATATCTACAAGTCTACACCTAACCTTAGAGATATCTACAAGTCTACACCTAACCTTAGAGATATCTACAAGTCTACACCTAACCTTAGAGATATCTACAAGTCTACACCTAACCTTAGAGATATCTACAAGTCTACACCTAACCTTAGATATCTACAAGTCTACATCTAACCTTAGAGATATCTACAAGTCTACACCTAACCTTAGAGATATCTACAAGTCTACTCTAGAGATATCTACAAGTCTACACCTAACCTTAGATATCTACAAGTCTACACCTAACCTTAGAGATATCTACAAGTCTACACCTAACCTTAGAGATATCTACAAGTCTACACCTAACCTTAGAGATATCTACAAGTCTACTCTAGAGATATCTACAAGTCTACTCCTAACCTTAGAGATATCTACAAGTCTACACCTAACCTTAGATATATCTACAAGTCTACACCTAACCTTAGAGATATCTACAAGTCTACACCTAACCTTAGAGATATCTACAAGTCTACACCTAAACTTAGAGATATCCAACCTTCTGGAAAATGGTGTTACCTTCAAAGGCATGAAGCAGCATCTCCTCCCCGATGTCTTTATACACTTGGTGCTGAGAGGCGAAGCTCGGGTCCTCCACCTGCAGACACACAGATAACAACATCAATACTGATTAGTAATTACATAAAACATATAAACATCAATACTTATTATTAGTTACATGAAACATAACATCAATATTGATTATGAATTAGTATATAATTAATAATCTCTATATATATATACAGGGAACAAAATAAGTACCCGCCAACCGCCAATGGCGTGCAGATTTAAGGTTTGGCGAGTAACAATGAGAGGTCTGCCCGCCACCTGGCATGTAACAAAATAGTTCATATCGATACTCTTATTTTGAAAATCCGGGGCGGGTCTCATTTCCGCCCCAAGCACAGCTTCAGTCATAATATCTATGGCTCCGGCAGCTAACAACGTTCGGTTCATATCGATACTCTTATTTTGAAAAACCTCGTGGCAACTCCGCGAGTCATATCCGCCCAGTCCGTGCTTCTGCTCGCATTAAAGCCGAGCAGGGCTACACAGCAGTGCGCCTATTTTGCGACCCGAAATAAGTCTGTGGTGTTTTTTTCCCCCTCACAACGGGTCATTCCTTTATGCCCACATCGCCCGAAATTAACGTTACGTTAGTGTCACGTACGGGGGTTGTTCATTATCATTATTGCCATATTTAGGGCGGCTACGTGGCGTAGTGGGCAAGGCGCTCGCCACAAATACTGGAGACGCTGGGCTCGCCTGTTCGAGCCCAGCACTCCACATTGCTTTCAGTTTAGCTGGTCGTCCGTACTAATACACATTGGCCGTATTAGGGGGTGGAAAACTGATGGGTGGGGATCGGGCGTTGTGGACAGCGACTCCTACAGGTCAGCGTGAGCCTCCCACGCGTTACTCCTCGCCACTGAGAGATCGAGCTGCGCAGGTGAAAAGATGCGACTGCTGTTACCTCAAGTATCGGAGGGGACTCGTGCTATGTATGACTTAGTCCACATTGCAGCCGGCTTGTGGGAGGCAAGAAACAGCGTTCGTGACAGGGGAGGGTTGAATTGGATGATACGAAATTGGGATGGGAGAAAAAATAGAAAATGGGAGAAAAAGTGGATAAAAAAAATCATTATTGCCATATTTTTAACACCATGTAACATCAGGTTAGTATATGTAATGTGTTATTTTGTTTATGTGTGATGTGTGTCATCTCCTAAACCCTTTTTTCTTTCTCCCCTTCCCAGGTGCCACTCGTCTCATTGATTGGGCTAATTGCACCTGCTGTTTGCATCTGCAGGCAGTCTGAGACGAGTGGTTATTAACCTGGAAGATGACACACATCGAGGCGCCTCACTGCCACGTTCCAGAGTGGAGTGAGGAGGTTGCCCTTCTTGCCTAGCTGTAGCTGTGTGGAGCGATATTGTGTGGCTTTGTGCCATTTACCACTTGGTGTGGATTAATCCTGCCCTTTACCCTGCCCTTTCTCCCCTACCCTTTACCCTTTGTTGTGGGTTTAAATCCCCGCTCCAATAAAATATTATTTACTATTTGGAAAACGCTTGTGTTGTTTCTTACCTGCCCGGGACGGTGCTTAAAGCATCTGCTGGACGGGCTGGTTTCATGTACAGCCCGCTCCAGTCATATTCTATATGGTCATTAGACCTTTGTACATGACAGTTAGCGTAAGCTAACAAGCTAATCCTGATCAGCGGCAGAGCCATAGAGAACAGCAGACAGTGTGGACTGGGGAAAGGGAAATGGGGGGGGGGGGGGCACTCTCCCTTTCTCTGTGTGTGTGTGTGTGTGTGTGTGTGTGTGTGTGTGTGTGTGTGTGTGTGTGTGTGTGTGTGTGTGTGTGTGTGTGTGTGTGTGTGTGTGTGTGCGTGTGCGTGCGTGCGTGCGTGCGTGCGTGCGTGCGTGCGTGCGTGCGTGCGTGCGTGCGTGCGTGTGTGTGTGACTGACCGTAGTGTGTGACCAGTAGGAGTAGTCGAAGGTAAAGTTCCTGGCTCCTTCTTTGGGCTGCTTGGGGTTAGAGATACCTGGAAGAGAGAGGATCAAACATTCTGCTAATTAAAGGAGAATACCACCCACTTTAAGAATCCACATAATTATGTTATCTTCCTGTGTCTCAGGACAGTTCAGTCAGTATGTTATCTTCCTGTGTCTCAGGACAGTTCAGTCAGTATGTTCTCTTCCTGTGTCTCAGGACAGTTCAGTCAGTATGTTATCTTCCTGTGTCTCAGGACAGTTCAGTCAGTATGTTCTTCCTGTGTCCCAGGACAGTTCAGTCAGTATGTTCTCTTCCTGTGTCCCAGGACAGTTCAGTCAGTATGTTCTCTTCCTGTGTCCCAGGACAGTTCAGTCAGTATGTTCTCTTCCTGTGTCCCAGGACAGTTCAGTCAGTATGTTCTCTTCCTGTGTCCCAGGACAGTTCAGTCAGTATGTTCTCTTCCTGTGTCCCAGGACAGTTCAGTCAGGATGTTCTCTTCCTGTGTCCCAGGACAGTTCAGTCAGTATGTTCTCTTCCTGTGTCCCAGGACAGTTCAGTCAGTATGTTCTCTTCCTGTGCCCCAGGACAGTTCAGTCAGTATGTTCTCTTCCTGTGTCCCAGGACAGTTCAGTCAGTATGTTCTCTTCCTGTGCCCCAGGACAGTTCAGTCAGTATGTTCTCTTCCTGTGCCTCAGGACAGTTCAGTCAGTATGTTCTCTTCCTGTGCCCCAGGACAGTTCAGTCAGTATGTTCTCTCCCTGTGCCTCAGGACAGTTCAGTCAGTATGTTCTCTTCCTGTGTCCCAGGACAGTTCAGTCAGTATTTGTGAACATGCCTCATGTGAACATATACATTTATATATGAATCACCTGTACATTCTATATTGCACTTTACTGTTACAGTTGCACTGGTTGGATGCCAAACATATTTTTGTTGTATTGTACTTGTACTGTATAATGATGACAATACATTTGAATCTAATCCAACCCTCAATTGGTCTCAGAGTCTAAATAAAGGTTAAATAAACACAAATAAAATAAATAAATAGACGTGGAGCTTTGTTTTCTCCACAAATGTGCTTTTGTTCCACAGAATGTTTGTGTCTTTCTTCCAATATGGCTACCTGTAACCATTTTAGACAGAAAATGTGCAGTGGTAGAGTAGGAACAACACTGGACAAGCCTGATATTACTGTTCTACTGTGACTTGTTTACAAGATCCAGTAATAAGATACCAAAGTATTATATTTATGTTGATGTATTTCCCATTGGCCTATATTATCAACACATAACAACAGTTGTTTCTTCCAACATGGAGGACAATTGGGCATTCTTAAAATGTTGTAGTTCTATAGTGAAACATGACTTAGTGAGACTACACCCCTTTATAGTATATACTTGTTTGGGCGTGGGACATCAAGAAAGAGAGAGAGTGTGTGTGTATGTGTGTTTTGTATGCACGTGTGTGTGTCCTGTGTGTGTGTATAAATAACGGCGGGTGCAGAGGTCACATGACTTGCACAGCATTCTGGGATTGCCAAGCCTCATGTCACCGCACACATGTGGTACACACACACACACACACACACACACACACACACACACACACACACACGTTTATTTATAGGGTGGGATGCAACACAACCTGTTTTAAAGCAACCACTCTAATCGTCCCTCTAAACACACAAACACACACAAAAACAAACACACACACTGTACATCTACACATATACTGTATATAGAGCCACTTAGACACATTGAGATTATTGTTATTATATTTGTAATAGTCTCTACATTGGCAGAGGAGGTAACCAGTTAGCTTGCCGCTAACGATAGCCACTGGTGTGAGTGAGGAATGCTGGTCATTACAGAAACTCAGAACACACTGGAATATGACAGGAGGTAATGTCGTTATAGAAATACTAACAGGCTAGAATTCAACAGGAAGTGAGGTCATAACAGAAGAAAGAACAGACTAGGGCTCCGTTCCGTTCCACAGTGTACATAAATAGTGCTCCCTACTCGCTGTCCAGGGAATGTAGGTTATAGGCTGGTAATAATAACCTCACAGACAGTACTGATACCCCATGCCGAAGGAAGAACAAAACACAACAATTTTTTTCCTCATCTCTAAGATCTCCCATAATATGAAATGTATTCTTGTATACAAATATTCTAATGCAAAAATTGGTAAATATCAGAAGTGGATTTTGATCATAATAAAATGGATACATTTCTGGATCAAATTAACCTACCTAAACTTTCAGAGGAAGACGCTAATCAGTTAGATGCACCTATTACAATAGAGGAACTTAGGGAGGCTATATCTGAATTACAAAGTGGTAAGGCTCCTGGATGGGATGGTATCCCACAAGAACTGTACCTCTCATGTTGGGATGTAATTGGACCCCTATTACTTGATATGATTTTATACTCAATTAAAGAGGGGAACTTCCCCAGGGACGTCAATATGGCACTCATATCTGTCCTCCTTAAAAAGGACAAAGACCCCAACGAATGCGGTAGCTATAGACCCTTAAGTAGAGCCATATGAAATCCGCGTTCACGGAATCGCGGACGGAATCGCGGAATTAACCAATAAAAATGGAATCAACTGCAAAACGTGGAATATTGCAGAATTTGGCCTAATCTGGACTGAAATTTCGTTTTTGGGTGGAACGTTTGGTGCACACGCGACCGGGGAGGCGGGGACGCTACAGCGTGTTACACACAACACAGCCGCGGTGCTCAAGCGTCTGGCTGCTTCAGTGTTAACGTCAAGAAGCTAAACAATTCCACAATAAGCCCTCAATTCAGAGCAGAACAGTATCCTAATGACTTTTATGCCTCCGGTGATAAGGTGTTTTGCTAATTCTGTCAACGTTCCGTGGACTGGACCCGCAAAAACACTTGCGACACTATTGTGATTAAATAGCTATAACATTAGGACGTTTAGCGTCTAGCTAAATCTAGTGCACCCATCCATTTATTTAATGCAAACGATTGTCATTATACACTGCCCTTTATAAACTAAATACACTTAAATAGCTATGTAACGTTATAGGACTATCTATGGAAATGATAGCTTCTAGAAGTTCTAGCTAAATCTGGTGCACCCATATTTGTTTAATGCAAACGATTGTCATTATACACTGCCCTTTATAATCTAAATAAACTTAAATAGCTATGAAACGTTACAGTACATAGGACTATAGATGGAAATGATAGCTTCTTGCTAAATCTAGTGCACCCATCCATTTGTTTAATGCAAACGATTGCCATTATACACTGTCCTTTATAAACGAAATAAACTAAACTAAAGGTGCCTAAATTATGCATTACTAAATTTCATCACAATATAATAGATATAGCTAGGTTACTGACATTGTCATTGTGATAATGTCAGTAGTAGCTAGCTGTATCTATTGTTTACACTTGAAATATGTATTTTTATTTTGTCACAATATTAATTGAAAAATATTGTGTAAAATTGAACTGTATTTCTGAGTTGCAGCACTTAAAAACATTAAATGGACTGTTATATCTTATTCAATTGTGGACATTTATTCATTCCCACTTATTAGACACTATTTCTGATGGTAAAATGAGCATAAAAGGCAAAATACAGAATTCTGAAATATTAAAACGGAAAAAATGGAATTTGGGAAAAAATAAAATGGAATTTGGAAAATAATAAAACGGATTTCATATGGCTCTACCCTTAAGCCTCCTCGGAACCGATCTCAAGCTGTATGCTAAGGTACTAGCCATCAGACTTCAAAAGCATATGACATCTTTAGTTCATCCTGATCAGACAGGCTTCATAAGAGGCTAAAAAATTGAAAAAATTAGTTAAAAATAAGAGGCTCATAAAATTACACTCCGTCGCATATACATTTATTTGGAACAACAAACCTCCACGAATAAAAAGATCCACAGCACATAGAAATAAAGCCGACGGTGGTTTAGCATTTCCAGACTTCTACTACTATTTTAAAGCGTTCTCTTTAAGACCACTGATCACCTGGTTTAACTCTCAAACAGCTGTATCCTGGAGACCATTAAAGGAGAATATAGTGGCACCACATAGACTACAGGATATAGTATACACAAACTTATCTATTAAGCAATGCAACTTGAAATTTGGCCCTCTTATTACACATGAGATCCGGATATGGCTTGACACACAGAAAAAAGTTTAAAGCCCAACATCCAGGTTAAACCCTACTGATCAATTATGGGTAGTTTACATCATTGGTATATAATTTCATTATTTATTTTTTTCCATTTGACACCGGAAATGCCAATCCGAAAAAGTTAAAAAGGTCCACGCACGAATAACATGCACGCGCGAATCAAAAAAGCTTATCAAACGCCGACGTCACTACAGGTGCATATTAATGAGCCGAATCTAAAAGCTTATCAGACGCTAGCACGGCCGTGACGTCACTTCAGGAAACATATGCCCCTATGTCCGTCCGGGTCATAGTACTAGATCAATGGTGGCCCACTCGGTGCATCACAGTTAGCCTATAGCTCCGCCGTCCCTGCTACAGTCGGGACCACTACACTGACGTTAGCCTATAGCCTGCCGTCCCTGCGGGTGGTTCTCTCCTCTTTGTGTGCCCCCGTCCCCGCGGGTGTCCCGCGGAGGAGCCCGTGGACGCGACAACAGCGGCGGCCGCAGGGCGCCCGAGCCCGCAGCGCTAGTTAGCCCATAGCTATCGTGTACAACTAGCCTTTACGGGCTCGAGCACCCCACGGCCGCCGCCGCCGCGTCCACGGGCCCCCCGGCAGGGCACCCGCGGGGACGGGGTGCACAGAGAGGAGAGAACCATTTTGGGTCGGCCGTTCATGCCGGCCAGCGAGCCGGATGTCGGGATATGTTGTTAGCACAATAGCTGCTAAGCTATGTTAGCTACTAACGTTATAAACACAATATGTGTACAACGACACAATGATTTACATTATTACAAATATGGTAACGTGGTTGTGGCTTTTACAAATAGTGGTTAGCTTTATAGATGGATGGCTATAATCACAGGAGCAATAGTGTTAGGTGAAACAGATACATTTTCATTCGGCTAGTAGTAGCAAGCATATATCTATGGTAGCAAGGCTCTCTGCCTGCAGTGCCTGCCACTAGCTGTGTGTGACTCTCAGCGCCCCCTGGTGAGCCCCCTGGTGCCCTGCACCTGTTGTGACGAGATCGTTTCGATTACACACGCACGTTATGAACCATTGATTAAAATATCCACGTGCGTGGTGATTGTGTTGGGCAGACAAAATGTTTGATAAAAACGCTAAAACTGGGTCAATTTCAATACTTTTTTTTTCCTTCTACATGAAAGTCACCGTTGGCCTAGTCCACATTGTTTATTGAACAAAAATACAACGTGAAGGTTGGCCTTTAAGTTAACTTAAAACAGATGATGTATATATATTAGTATTGCAGATGTTAACAAGGTTTTCCGCTGGGGACATAATTTGCAGTTGAAAAAGGGTAATAAATGGTAATATCACAATATGGTTACTCTAGTATGTTGATGATATGACATAATGGGGCCTCTGGTGATTCCCACCTCTAATGTGATTTCATATTGATGATTTTGATATAAAAGTAAAAATAAACTGATAGATGATTTTGGAATAACTTCTCTCTAAGCCGAGGGCTTCCGGCCGCCATTACTTTAATTGTGTGTGTGAAAGAGGGGGAAGAGGAGGGGGGGGGGGGGGTTGGATGTGAAAGAGATTCTCCCCTAAATGCAGAAATCAGATGACAATAGAGACAGAGAGAGGAGGGAGAACGATAGAGAGAGGAAGAGACAGAGATAGAGGATGGGACAGAGATAGAGACAGGGAGGAGGGAGGAGAGAGGAAGAGATAGAGAGGAGGGAGACAGAGACACAGAGAGGGGGAGGAGAAAGAGAGAGGAAGAGACAGACAGGAAGAGAGGAAGAGAAAGATGGGGAGAGAGAAATGGAGAGAGAGAGAAAGTGGGGAGAGAAAGAGAGACAGAGAGAGGGGGGAGAGGAGACAGAGAGAGAAAGGAGGGAGAGAGAGAAAAACAGAGAGAGGGGAGGGAGAGAGAGGGGAGGAGAGAGAAAGAGACAAGGAGAGGAGGGAGAGGTGGCAGGGAGAGAGGTGGCAGGGTGAGAGGTGGCAGGAGAGAGGTGGCAGGGTGAGAGGTGGCAGGGAGAGAGGTGGCAGGGTGAGAGGTGGCAGGGAGGAGAGGTGGCAGGGTGAGAGGTGGCAGGGAGAGAGGTGGCAGGGTGAGAGGTGGCAGGGAGAGAGGTGGCAGGGTGAGAGGTGGCAGGGAGAGAGGTGGCAGGAGAGAGGTGGCAGGGAGAGAGGTGGCAGGGAGAGAGGTGGCAGGGTGAGAGGTGGCAGGGTGAGAGGTGGCAGGGAGAGAGGTGGCAGGGAGAGAGGTGGCAGGGTGAGGAAGAGACAGAAACTGCAAGTCTCCAGTTTGACGGCAGGGCTGGGATCCTAGACTCTGAACTATTCCTTTAAACAAATCACTCCCCTACAGCAGAAAGCATATGTAACCAAACAAGGAGAGAGAGAGAGAGAGAGAGAGAGAGAGAGAGAGAGAGAGAGAGAGAGAGAGAAAGAGAGAGAGAGAGAGAGAGAGAGAGAGAGAGAGAGAGAGAGAGAGAGAGAGAGAGAGACAGAGAGAGAGAGAGAGACGAGAGAGAGAGAGAGAGAGAGAGAGAGAGAGAGAGAGCAGAGACAGAGAGAGAGAGAGACAGAGAGAGACAGAGAAGAGAGGAGAGAGTAGAGAGGGGGATTAGAGAGAGGGGGGAGAGAAAGAGGAGAGAGAAAGGTGAGTGGGGGAGGAGAGGGGAGAGAGACAGAGAGATGGGAGTGACCAAGAGAGGGGGGGGGGAATTAGGAGAGAGGAGAGTGAGATTTAAGAGGGGGGAAAGAAAGAGAGAGAGAGTGTGTGTGTGTGTGTGTACTTACAGGTAGTTTTCCCCTGCATCTGAATAACACACTTGGCGTCTCGGGTGGTCTCTCTGGAGTTGAATGGTCGGACCCTCACCGCCACCTTAACCGACGCCCCCGCCATCGCTGACTCCGCCCACCAACCTAGGCACAGCCAATGGAAGAGCAGGGTCAGTCACTGTTACTCCATGTTTGGTGTTTTGCTGCAGGTCTCCATTGGTCTAGTACAGGGGTTCCCAAACTTTTCAGGCCGGGGCCCAGAAAATAAGGCGTCAGAGAGCCGCAGCCCAATGCACATCGTCTGGCTTTTTTTTTCTTTTTTTTTTGCCAGGCGACCGATTTTTTAAGCCAAATATCACTTCAATCCTATTAAGTTAGTTCAAGTTAGTTATTCATTTATATGTGCTATTTATGAGAGGGCTAACTTGTTGCAAAATAATAATGATAATAATAATAGCCTCATTAAAATACTATTGTTGCTTCGGTTGTTTTCAGCGTTTTATGTGCATAATCTGTTATTTAGTTTGAAATGTTCGTTGAAATAAGTAGATTTTTCGTTTTTGTTTATTTATTAAGTTAATATAAAACCATATAGTCACATTTTAGAATACAATAGAAAAGAATTTTAGAATACAACTAGAAACACTGTCCTGGCCTGCTTCTAAGTTCAGTGGCCTGACAAAAAAAATAAAAATAAAAAAATAAAGAAATAATAAAAATAAAAAATAATTTATTTTGTATTTTTTTAATCATCTCGCGGCCCATCCGTGGCTGCTCGCGGCCCACCTTTGGGTCGCGACCCCGACTTTGGGAACCACTGGTCTAGTAGATAGAGGGGGGTATCATGCACCCCCCGGAAATATACTTCTAATCAGACTTTCTAGAATGGAAAAAAGGTGAAAAAAAATGATAGGCCACGTTAACAAAGTGTCCCATGTATCATTTATGCAAATTAGGACGCGATTATCAAAAAATCGCAAAAAAAACTTTCATGATTCTCAGCCAATATTGCAGATAACTGAACAAATGAGGTGTCTAGCCCCATGTTTTGAGGGTCAAAGATCACCCTCAAAACATGGGTCTAGACACCTCATGTGAGGATTGGTCCGATTCCGCACGCTTCCAGGTACCAATTACCTTTGCGCACCTGAAGTGAGTTTCAGATCAGCTCGGTGGAGCCCTTATATACTCTTGGGTTCTTAACGTTCGGTGTCGGGTCGTTTTGGCTTACCACTAGCTGCTGCTTGTTTTTTCCTCCTGTGTTGTTTACCGTCTGTTTCTTCAGGACGTCTATGGAAGTCGCCGCTGTTGCTTCTCTCTGCCATCCGTTGGATCTGTGCCTCGTTGACCGCTTTGCGCAAACGCGCCTTGGTGAGTTTTGGAAACGTACTTTTTTTGGATGCTCTGTTTTTTCCTGGACTCGGGACCTTTCTGTTTTTTGTGTGTTTCAGTAAACACTGAAGATGTTCGCTTGTGTTAGTACTGGACTCTGCTAAGTGATACTGGACTGCTCGTTATTCCATACGCTCGTTTTGTTGACATTCTCTCTCTCTCCGTTCCTTCCCGAGTGGATCTCCAAGTAGCTGCAGAGCCGCAGAGTCAGTGGCGCAACGCCACAGTGCCGTCTCTGCTCTGAGCCGAGCCTGCAGAGCCGCAGAGCCAACTCTGCCTAAGGACAATTCTCCCCTTGTGCTTTGTTGTTTTCGCTCATTTCTGTTTTGTAAATAAATACGCCCTGGTTTTTGGCTAACTCTGAACTACCTGTCTGTGCCGTGCTGTTGGGGTTGTTAACAAACCATAACACCTCATTTGTCAGTTATCTGCAATATTGGCTGAGATATATGATTAAGCAGATTTTTTAGCGATTATTTGATAATCGCGTCCTTAATTTGCATATAAATGATACATGGGACTTGTTAACATGGCCTATCATTTTTTTCACCTTTTTTCCATTCTAGAAAGTCTGGTTAGAAGTATATTTCCGGGGGGTGCATGATACCCCCCTCTATCTACTAACTACTAGACTACTATGGTCTTTTTTGGATTACAGAGTGGTTCTTTCAAGACTTCTAGGTGATTAAAGTGGTGCTATAGAGCACAGCGGGGAGAAAAGGGGGTTCCTGAAAACTGTGCATCGTGTGTTCTTCCTGCAGGAACACGAGGTGATGAAGAACACAAAGAGAGTGACCTGGAGGTGTGGAAACAGGCCCTTGTGCTTCAATTTGATTGGTCGATATGATCTCCCTCCAAATCTAACAAGCGTGACAGATAGACAGACAGATTCCTGTGGTCTCTCTCCCTCTCATTTTACAAGCTGAACATTTATTTCCCGCTCTTTATTTTTTACTATTTTTTCCTAGCTTTTTTTTCCCTTCACTTTTCCTCATCTCATGCTCTCTCGCTCTCTCCCTCTCTCATGCTCTGACCCGGGGGCAGAGAAACAGGTGTGTGTCGACATTTGCAGGTGAATCACATTGGCAGGCAGCCATTACACACACACACACACACCCTCTACACTACCCAGCCGCTCCATATACCTCTCCTCTCTCTCATTTTAAACCATTACAATCCAGAGATAATTGACTATATTAAAATATTCTCAGAGCTTCTTTATGGTTTTTATCTTAAATAACAGAACACATTGTCTATGCCACACACACACACACACACACACACGCACACGCACACACAGAAGACAAAGACTGTACTACAGCCATGCAGTCATGGGAAAACCCTTCAGTAAGATAATGTAACGCTGTGTGTGTGTGTGTGTCTGTGTGTGTGTTCAATGCTGTGTCATCCTTCAGTCCTTTCACATTTACACAGAAAGACAAATAGTCAAATGGTGTGTGTGTGTGTCTCTCTCTCCGTTTGTTTCTCTCTCTCTCTCTCTCTCTCCGTTTGTCTCTCTGTTTATCTCTCTCTCTTTCTCTCTGTCTGTCAGTCAGTGAGTTGTATTGATAATATGATGCAACAGGTACATGTTTTGATCCTCAAATAGAACTACTTAAATACATCATTACAATCATTCACACAAAACACTATTCACTACAGTAGTCTCTCTGTTCTTCTCTCTCTCTCTCTCAGAGACATTCTCTCCATTCTTGCAGTGCCTCACCCCTGTAAAACGCTCAAGGCAGCACCCCCTACACACACACACCCGTCTGCCAGCTAGGGTAGGGTCACAGACAGACAGACACCCACAGTACTGTTGTAGATTAAGGCCTTGTCCAGACAAAAACTATTTTGATCTTTTTCGTTTTAGTTTCATTTCATTTAAAAAAAGAAGGTTTCCGTAAAAACGAAAAACGTCTCAAGATAATAAGTGCGTGGCCACAAATTTACAAAATAAATGTCTTTCCTGTTTTAGACGTCGCTCTTTTATTTTGAACCGGAAGTGTTGTCGTTGTTTTCGATAACTTGTGTCGTCCGGTTTTCTGTGCTTTTGAGCTGACGCTAGTTTCCAACGGATAGGAGAGAGACAACACCGCTGCGCAAAGGAGGAGGAAGAGCTGCGGATTTTAATCGGCAGGAGAGAGAGAGAGCTCAAAGCCGTATATAATATAATAGCGCGTGGTACCTCGGAGGCAGCTCAAACTACCTGTGTTGTATTAAATTAATTGATTGATGTTTAACTTGTCCCTGTGTCCAGTCCTTTCGACTAGCAAACGTTGTCTGTATTTAACGTTACCTCAGGATACCACTGTAATTGTAGCAAACGTTGTCTGTATTTAACGTTACCTCAGGATACCACTGTCTATTAATTTAGTTGGTTAGCTATTTAGCTAATGTTGATAGCATAGCATCAACGCTAGCTCACTGGCTACAGCTCAACACCAGCCATGGGAATACCTTAATCGTCAAGGTAAGAGAGAATTGGTCATGATCAACTGAAGGCGCTATGCTATGCAACAGTATGTGCTTGGCTACTACTTGGGTTTTCAGATAAAGTACATTTAGCTGTAAAAGCCCGATCAAGCTCAATATCTTCTGTAACACTGTAAAGGGAGATGTCAATCTGTTGTCGACGGTGGTTGTGATGTGGCTGAGTTTGCACATGCGGGTTAAGGGAGAGGTGGGCTATCGCGTCAACGGTTCAGGAAAAGACTCGTATCGCTTGTAAAGACGGCCAGAATTGCGCACTCTGGAAGCCGGTTTCAGAAAATAGCGTCTTCAGGCTGCCAGGACGCAGTTTCTGTGGATGAAAGGATGCAAGGTGCATACGATCAAATACTTACTGTCCGTAATCTTTGCACTTTTTGCACCATTATATTTAGTATGTATTGTATATGTATTTTTTTTGCTCTATGCTTTTATTTGTGAAGCACTTTGGTACAATCTGTTGTAAATGTGCTATATAAATAAAGTTGATTATGATTACGACCTTAGATTAACATCCAATCTGTTAATCTAAGAACAGAATAACTATGATATTCTGCAGTATAATCTAATCTAAGAACAGAATACCTATATATGCCCAGTACTACCACAGTCAGACACTGTTGACAACTAGGAGCTGCCCCAGTACTACCACAGTCAGACACTGTTGACAACTAGGAGCTGCCCAGTACAACCACAGTCTGACACTGTTGACCACTAGGAGCTGCCCAGTACAACCACAGTCTGACATTGTTGACCAATAGGAGCTGCCCAGACTAAGAACAGAATAACTATGATATTCTGCAGTATAATCTAATCTAAGAACAGAATACCTATATATGCCCAGTACTACCACAGTCAGACACTGTTGACAACTAGGAGCTGCCCAGTACTACCACAGTCAGACACTGTTGACAACTAGGAGCTGCCCAGTACAACCACAGTCTGACACTGTTGACCACTAGGAGCTGCCCAGTACAACCACAGTCTGACATTGTTGACCAATAGGAGCTGCCCAGTACAACCACAGTCTGACACTGTTGACCACTAGGAGCTGCCCAGTACAACAGTCGGACACTGTTGACCACTAGGAGCTGCCCATTACAACCACAGTCTGACACCGTTGACCACTAGGAGCTGCCCAGTACAACCACAGTCTGACACCGTTGACCACTAGGAGCTGCCCAGTACAACCACAGTCTGACACTATCAGTGTTTCCCCTACCATTGCTTTGGCGGGACCCCCCGCCCCCCCCTGAAAAAATTATAATAAAAAAAAGTATACAAAAAAGAGATATATATATGTTTATTTTGCATTATTTAACTATTTAATTATTATTTAGTTATTGCACTGCACTGGCAGTTGAACTGCATTGAACTGAACTGAATTGAAAAAAAGAAACCTCATAACTGAACTGGCACTGAACATTGAACTACACTGGCACTGTTTGCAGATGTACTGTTATTAAAGTTAGTTAAAAACATAATTTTGTATTGTTTTTTTTTGTTAAATCCAAAGGAAAAAATATAAAATCAGAGAAATCCGAAAACAGGAAAATTAAAAACTGAGAAATCCGAAAACAGGAAAAGATTAAACGGAATTTATAGGGCCCTAGTTAAGGTGAGTTAATAAATTCACTCTGAAAATCGTATCCGCTCTGCGTCCAGTGTGCACTCTGAGCCCTCAGAATTTAAGAACAACTTGAGTGCGCTCGCTCTGACACTGGTTGTAAATAGTTATGAGTGTTGTATGTGCCTCCCTGTATTGTAAATAGTTCATATGTGTGTTGTCACTACTGTATGTATAATTGTAAATAAGTTAATTTATGTGTTGCAATAAACCTAATTTATGTTAGGTTTATCGTTTCATTTCAGCTCAGTGTAGAGAAATGCACCGATACTAACAACCGCCTTACTATGACGACACTGTTGACACCAGGTATCCGTGACACACGCGCCCTGCGACAACACTAGTAGTTTTGGGGGGCCTACCACCCCCCCTGAAAGAAATCCTAGGAGAAACACTGGCTGTTGACCACTAGGAGCTGCCCAGTACAGCCACAGTCTGACACTCTTGACCACTAGGAGCGGCCCAGTACAACCACAGTCTGACACTGCTGACCACTAGGAGCTGCCCAGTACAACCACAGTCTGACACTCTTGACCACTAGGAGCGGCCCAGTACAACCACAGTCTGACACTGCTGACCACTAGGAGCTGCCCAGTACAACCACAGTCTGACACGGTTGACCACTAGGAGCTGCCCAGTACAACCAGTCTGACACTGTTGACCACTAGGAGCTGCCCAGTACAACCACAGTCTGACACGGTTGACCACTAGGAGCTGCCGAGTACAACCACAGTCTGACACTGTTGACCACTAGGAGCTGCCCAGTACAACCACAGTCTGACACTGTTGACCACTAGGAGCTGCCCAGTACAACCACAGTCTGACACTGTTGACCACTAGGAGCTGCCCAGTACAACCACAGTCTGACACTGTTGACCACTAGGAGCTGCCCAGTACAACCACAGTCTGACACGGTTGACCACTAGGAGCTGCCCAGTACAACCACAGTCTGACACTGCTGACCACTAAGAGCTACCCAGTACAACAGTCGGACACCGTTGACCACTAGAAGCTGCCCAGTACAACCACAGTCTGACACCATTCACCACTAGGACCTGCCCAGTACAACCACAGTCTGACACCGTTGACCACTAGGAGCTGCCCAGTACAACCACAGTCTGACACCGTTTACCACTAGGAGCTGCCCAGTACAACCACAGTCTGACACCGTTGACCACTAGGAGCTGCCCATTACAACCACAGTCTGACACGGTTGACCACTAGGAGCTGCCCAGTACAACCACAGTCTGACACTGTTGACCACTAGGAGCTGCCCAGTACAACCACAGTCTGACACTGTTGACCACTAGGAGCTGCCCAGTACAACCACAGTCTGACACTGTTGACCACTAGGAGCTGCCCATTACAACCACAGTCTGACACTGTTGACCACTAGGAGCTGCCCAGTACAGCCACAGTCTGACACTGTTGACCACTAGAAGCATGCCCAGTACAACCACAGTCTGACACTGTTGACCACTAGGAGCTGCCCAGTACAACCACAGTCTGACACTGTTGACCACTAGGAGCTGCCGTGAAATAAGCGACCAACAGTGTTCCGTACAGTACAATAACAGTTTATGCGCCGTGGAACTGTACTGTATATAAAATGTTTACAATCAATCCAAGATGTTTGTATTACTCACTGTTAATTTATGTGAACGTTTTTGGATGAAGAGCAAACAGCATTTCATATATCTCATCCTCAGTCAGACAGAGGAGCAAACTGGCCAGCATATCATCTAGACTTGATTTTTTTTTTTTAATCTCCTGTTTCAAAGCATTATTGAGCAAAAACTGACCTATTTAACAAATTATGACCACCTCCCGCTAAGGTTGTCCCCGAACCCTGTTTTTAGGGTTCGAACGTTCGCCAGGGTTTATCGAACGAACGTTCGTGTTTTTTTTTCTTTTTTTTTTATAATAGCATTTTTTTTTATTGTATTATTATAGATCCTACGGAGGGCGGCATTGCATAGTCTATTGGTGAAAAACATGTTGTTTACAGTGGTGGCTGTTCATGTAAACATGTAATTAAACAAAGCACTCAGAAGAAAATAAACAAGCTACTGCATCAAAGTTACTACTTATGATAAACAATAGCCCTTGCACACCGCAGTCACGTAAGGGGCTGCTAGATAAACAAAGGCATTCGTTTTGTGGCATTAACGTTATATAGTTAGTGTTACACGTTCAATAACATCAGCATATTATTTACCCGAACATAGCAAGTAGCAAGCATTACTCGTCCTTCCGTTGCTCATAGAGCCCTGAGTTGTACCCATTCTGCAGTCTGTTAATAATGTTTTCAATCAGACACATGCATAGAAAGGCTTTGTTTTATTATAACATTCGTTGCAGTAAAATCATTATGCCTCGTTTGGTCATCCTCATCTACGTTCTCGGCGGGGAGCTAACGTATTAGCTACGGTAAGTCTGTTGTGCTTCTCGCAAGCAGATCAATGGTGGCATTGCCGGAAGTAAAAAACTAATAAACGCTTGCCGATTGGTGCAGAGGCGGGTGCAAGCGGTGTGACGTAATTGGCAGAATCGCCTGTCAATCAAAATTGTTCTATTGCATTGGTTGAGACAATAGTATCCAGATGCAGCCCGGCAGACCATACTGGTTGAGTCGAGCGCCGCGGGGACGCGCCTCTTCACATCGCCTCAACCCCGCGCGCCTCCTTTTTTTTTATTTTTTTCACCGAACGTTCAAACCCATTAATTAAAGTCTGAATGTCAGCGTAACGAACGAACGTTCGAACGTTCGGGCTCAGCCTTACCTCCCGCACAGTTTGTCTCGCTCAAATCTTGACGAGACAAATTACTTGTGTGTCTCGTCCTTGTTGGTCAGGAATTCTATCCACATACATTCTCATTTAACTATCAGCGGGGAAAAGGCCAACTGTACGCAGCATTGTTGTGTATGGACCATGGTTAGTCTACGTTAAACCTTTCATTACAACACTACCAAAAGGGTTAACCCTTTCACTGCGACAATACAGGTTAACCCCTTCACTGCCATAGAACAAAGGGTTAACCCTTTCACTACCACACTACAGAAGGTTAACCCTTTCACTACCACACTACAGACTGTTAACCCTTTCACTACCACACTACAGACGGTTAACCATCTGTAGTGTGGTAGTGAAAGGGTTAACCATCTGTAGTGTGGTAGTGAAAGGGTTAACCTTCTGTGGTGTGGTAGTGAAAGGGTTAACCTTCTGTGGTGTGGTAGTGAAAGGGTTAATCATCACGCTCACTATGCTCACTATGTGAACACCTGCTGTATTCTCACATGGACTCAGTTTGTCGTGACACGGACAACATGGCTGGGAGGGTCATCTTTGTGCTGAATAATTTCAGCGTTTGCGTTCGCACATGCAGCCCTTCAGATTAATGTGGGGGTTAAGTGCCTTGCTCAAAGGTAACTCGGCAGTAGTTGCTGTGGAAGGAGAGCATTCCTCATCCCCAGATTTTCCCCAAACGGGTTTTAAACCGACAACTTTCTGATCACACGCGTGCGTCTCTAAGCAGCAGGCCAACACCAGTGATGTCATCACTTCAGTCACTTCAGTAGTTAGGAAACCGTTTCACATAATCCAGAAACCACAGAATTAAGAATGTGTGTGTGTGTGTGTGTGTGTTTATTGTACAAATACGTCTAAGCCTTCGAGGAATACATCTGGTTCACACACATGCACACACACACCACGGGCGCATGCACACACACACCACGTGCGCTGAGAGCACCAACAGTGTGCGTCAGTCTGGAGTTAGTCTGTCATTTAGACTCAACACCCTGTAATAACACAAACACACACAACATTCCATCACACGCACATATAGGGGACATTCCATTTCCCTCTCTCTCACACACATACGACATGTCCAGACAGAGATCACTGAAAATAAAAGAGAGAGAGGGTGAGTGTGTGTGTGTACTTTTTGACGTGGCCAACACATACCATGGGTGTATGGTGAATATGTTTTTTTAATAATGTAAGAAGTAAGGTCTTGTGTCACAGTGTGTTTGTTCCTTTTAACACATTAACTGACACGCAGTTTGCCCCTCTCAAACCACTCTCTGCCACCACTCTAAGCCTATGGATATGTTCACCTTCTTTGCAGGGCTATAACTTTTTAAATTGTATTGCTAAATTGACATTACTATGGCCCATTCAACATCGATTATCTATCGTTCAGGATGTAGGAACGTTATACTTTTTCATTCATAGATTCATACGGAAATACCGTCTAGAATATAAATATGTTTTTATCGTTTTCTGCAGTAATTCCTAGAACGTGAGTTATAGGCATAAACGCATATATAGATTATCAACTGCTGTTTGTTGGCGATACACGCTATATTAAAAATGTCAACTGTACATGATCCTAAACGTTATGACTCATCATGCGCGGATGAACGGGGGTGGGGGGGGGGGGTCGTTTATAATTCCGTGATCGTCAGTAAATGCTTTATGTAGTATGGGTGATATATTGAGCAGAGCAGTTTGCATTAATAATAATAAATAGGGATGCTCGATATTGGCTTTTTTACCGATACCGATATTGTCCAACTCTTAATTTCCGATACCGATATCAACCGATACCGATATATGCAGGGTTTCCCCCCCAAAAAACGGAATAATTTCAGGTAATTAACATTACATATCTCTTGTTGTGTAATTAACACAACACTATGCATACTTTGACAATAAATAAAATAATAATTAGTTCTTACTTGCTTGCCTGGGTAAATAAATGGAAAAAAAATATATATATATGTTTATTTTTTTTAAACCGATACAGATATTTTCCGATATCACATTTTTATGCCAATATCGGCCGATAATATCGGACATCCCTAATAATAAACAATCACGCTGAAAGTAACGTTACTGTCCTCTTACCGTTCGCCGATGAGACTGGAGGAAAAAGATCCCACTTATTTGACGGCGATCGACTAGATCCATTTCCGGTTTGTATGGCCGGTTTGTATGGCCAAATCATATCGATTATTGAGTTATGGCAGCGATCCATATACACAGATGTGTGTCTAGAGTCCCGCAACAATATGTGCCTGCCGGACGCATTTCCCAGATGCACGGAGATCACCAGAGATCCATTTCCGGTTGTAACTCGCCCGATCATCCACCAGGCGGCGGTATTGAAGCGTTGCATGGTTGTGCCGAGTCCCACTGTCTCAGCCGAGGCTGGGTGAGGGAATTATGAATAAGCACATCTAGTTAGTAGGGCTGTCTTAAATACTTCGAAGCTTCGTTCGATGGGCATGGGATTCGAATATGAAAATAAAATTTGAATATTAAAAAAGAAAATAATTACAAAAAATCTCTATATATTTTTTTTTGCACAATCAACTCTGCCTCTCTTTGTTAACTACAACAAGCAATGCCGTTTGTTATTTAAGATGAGGTCGGATTTGGCACTGACAGATTTGTGTTCATTGTGCTGCTTTTATAAAGCCTCAAATGACGGCTTACAATATTTCATGAAAGCAAAGTGTTTTGTTTGTCTAAGATTTAAAAAGGTTTAAACTTTACAGCACTGACGACGTTGAACAAAGTGCTGTACAAGTCCGACAAAAAAATGTATAATAAATAAAATAAAAATTAAGAATTTTTCTTTTTTTTTTATCTCGAAGCTTCGAATTAAAATCGAATCTCGGCCCCGAAGCTTCGAATTCCAAAAAAAAATCGAAGGTCAGCCCTACTAGTTAGAATATTGATGATACGTTGCACCAAAACAGACCAAAGATAAAAACGTCATCACTTGGGCGGCTGATTGGCGCAGTGGGCAAGGCGTTCGCCTCTAACGCAGGAGACGCTGGGTCCGAGCCCAGATCTCGGCGTTGCTACCGGCTGGCCGGTCGTTCATACTAACACAATTGGCAAAGTGTTAGAGGGTGGGAAAGCCGGTGGGTGGGGATTTGACATTGTGGACAGCAACTCCTACAGGTCGGTTTGGTGACGCCGGTGCGACGGAAGCAGGAAGTAACGGGGGCAGCGTGAGCCTCCCACGCGTTACTCCTCGCCACTGAGAGTTCCAGCTGCTGCGGTGAAAAGATGCGACAGGCTGCCTCCTCGTGTACCGGAGGGGACACGTGATGCAAGGCTTCTGTCCTCAATACAACCGACCTGTGGGAGGCATAGTCTAGCAACGTTCAAGACAGGGGAGGGAAGAATTGGATAATACGAAAATGGGGGGGGGGGGGACGGGACGTCATCACTTTTTCTTTTTTTTTTTAAACTTCATTTTTTTTTTTTGCGTTTATCGCTTTTTCTGGTCAAGCATGACCGACAGAAACAGGTTGAATGGGATATAGATCAGGGGAAGACACTGAGAAAATACGGCGAGTCCGGGAGTCGAACTCGTGTACCCCAGATCCGTGACGCGCACGGTTGTCCCTGACGCCGAAATAGCGCCGAGATACGCGGTGAGCTACTGGAGCTCCCCTAAACGTCATCACTTTCAGGGACCAAAAAGTATGTCATAGAGGCCTCAATCTGGCCCATGCACCCTATGTTGGATACGCTTACTCCAGAATTTCAAACCCCCACCTGTCTGTCTGTCTGTCTGTCTGTCTGTCTGTCTGTCTGTCTGTCTGTCTGTCTGTCTGTCTGTCTGTCTGTCTGCCTGCCTCTCCTCTCCTCCTCCTCATATCTTCTTTCTTATCTCCTCTCTTCTCCCCTCATCTCTCCTCTCCCCTCCTCCTCTATTCTCCTCCGTCTCCTCTCCCATCCTCCCCTCCTCCTCCGTCTCCTCTCCCCTCCTCCTATCCTCCTCCGTCTCCTCTCCCATCCTCCTCTCTTCATTTCTTTTTCACACAGTAGTCATCTCCATTCCTATCAGCAGAGCAAACACACACAGCAAACAGTGTGTGTGTGTGTGTGTGTGTGTGTGTTTGCTCCGCCAACTCAGCTCAAAGTCACGCCACTGCGGAACAAGACAGACAGAAACACATGTTATGTCACTATGTACAGTCACACACACACAGCCACCAATCTTCACCATATTGCACCGTCTTATGAACGTGTGTGAGAGAGAGAGAGAGAGAGAGAGAGAGAGAGAGAGAGAGAGAGAGAGAGAGAGAGAGAGAGAGAGAGAGACAGAGAGAGACAGAGAGAGACAGAGAGAGAGAGAGTGTGTCCGTGTGTGTGTGTTCTAGGTGAGCAGGCAGGCAGTCTGCATTCCAGAGATAGCAGAACCATTTACATCAGAAGAGAGGCATTCGCACGCACACGCACAATAAGCCACGTCTTGGAAAGACTATTGTGTGTGTGCGTGTGTGTGTGTGTTTGTACCTTGTTTATGTGAAAAGTCTGGAATATTTCAGGATTCCACACTCACAAAATCAGGACAATCTACCAAATGAGGCCTTTTCTGTTGTCCATTTTGTTTGGCGAGCTATTGTTGTAGTGTGATGGTTATGGTTAGGGGTAAGGTTAGTTAGTCGATGTAATGTCACCATATTTCACATGAACCAGATATAGAGTAGACAGGTAGGGAAATGCCTTAATGTTCATTCAACATGTTTAGTCCTATCCCTTGTCTGTCTGTGTGTGTGTGTGTGTGCGTGTGTGCGTGTGTGTGTGTGTGTGTGTGTGTAGGTGTGTGTAGGTGTGTGTGCGTGCATGTGTGCGTGGAGACTAGTTAAACAGGTTAAACTTGTTTTAAAGGTACTGTTTATCTGACCAGTCAGCTGTTTAAATAACCACAGACAGGAAGCCTGGGGATAAAGACAGACAGAGAGAGAGAGATAGACAGAGATAGAGAGAGAGAGAGAGAGAGAGAGAGAGAGAGAGAGAGAGAGAGAGAGAGAGAGAGAGACAGAGAGAGAGAGATAGAGAGATAGACAGAGAGAGAGAGAGACAGACTCAGAGAGTGATACAGAGAGATAGACAGAGAGAGACAAACAGAGAGAGACAGAGAGTTGGTGCCTCTCTGTTGGTATGTGATAATGAATGGTTTAGACTGCACCAGCTGTCTCTCACACACACACACACACACACACACACACACACACACACACACACACACACACACACACACACACACACACACACACACACACACACACACACACACACACACACACACACACACACACACACACACACACACACACACACACACACACACACACACACACACACACACACACACACACACACACACACACACACACACACACACACACACACACACACACACACACACACACACACACACACACACACACACACACACACACACACACACACACACACACACACACACACACACACACACACACACACAGGCTGAGAGACATACAGTGATGGTGGTCAGATGTCATGGTGTTCTACCAGGAGCTTCAGCCTGTGGTCTTGAGATGGTCAGCTCTGTGTGGGTCAAGTACAGATTGAACTGGTCTTTTAGCAGTAAAAACAGTATGTGTGTTTTTTTTTTTCTCTCTCTCTCTCTCTCTCTCTCTCTCTCTCTCTCTCTAAACGGATGGATCTCTCTCTCTCTCTCTCTCTCTCTCTCTCTCTCTCTAAACGGATGGATCTCTCTCTCTCTCTCTCTCTCTCTCTCTCTCTCTCTGACTCATCACATCAACGTCATATCGTATCATGAATGACTCAAGTCATCTTCAGTAAGTGTCTTAATACATCAATTTAAATGGGAACAATAATTAAAATATGTTAGATTAGACTGCATTTATATATTGCTTTTATCCAAAGCACTTTACAAGTCATGCCTCACATTCACCACACGGCGAAGACGACGACCACGCAAGGTGCCAACCTGCTCATCGGGAGCAGTTAAGTGCCTTGCTCAAGGACACTTCCACACGCTGCCGGGAGGAGCCGGAATCGAACTGGTAACCTTCCAATTACCAGACGTCCTCTCTACCTCCTGAGCCACTGTCTAACCCTAACCTTCAGATTAGGGCTGGGCGATATGACCAAAAACGTTATCGCGATAAAATTATAAAATTATTTTCATATAATTCGATATCGATAATTATCGTCGATATAATGTCCGTCAAGTTTAATTAACTTCTTATGCTGCTGCGAATGTCTCAAGTCGAGTTGATGTCGTCATCAGTCTGCGCACGTTAGCCGACAAGCGGAGTATCTCATGACAATAAATATGACACTAAAATACTCTCTTCCGCCACAATATATTGAAACGACGTCCACTGTATATCCCACACTACCATAAACGTGGCCTCAGAATTCAAAACACACACATACTCGGCACGTAAATATATAAAACAGTGCCGTGCAAGCTAGTTATCCTAGCCAGCCTGTTGGTTCTAAGCGGAGTATTCCATGACAATGTGCTAAATATGACACTAAAATACTCTCTTCCGCCACAATATATTGAAACGGCGTCCACTGTATATCCCACACTACCATAAACGTGGCCTCAGAATTCAAAACACACACATACTCGGCACGTAAATATATAAAACAATGCCGTGCAAGCTAATTAGCCTAGCAAGCCTTGTTTTGAGTGAGTCCTACCTCCTTCCGGGTCTCGGCCATCTCCTTCACTGATTGGTTGTTAGCTGTTGTGCGTAAGTACGTCATCACGTAACGCTGGTTGTTGTTAGTGAGTGTGTTGAGCCGAGGCTGAACGGAGCCAAGCTTGGAAAATCGATATATCGAAACTTTGCGACCACGTTTCATGTTTATTTCGAGGAAATAATTTATCGCGATAGTTATCGTTATCGTTTTATCGCCCAGCCCTACTTCAGATTACCAGACGACCTCTCTACCTCCTGAGCCACTGTCTAACCCTAACCTTCAGATTACCAGACAACCTCTCTACCTCCTGAGACACTGTCTAACCCTAACCCTCAGATTACCAGACGACCTCTCTACCTCCTGAGCCACCGTCTAACCCTAACCCTCAGATTACTAACGCCTGTCCCGCCTCCCTGTCTCGTAGTGATGACCGGAGTGTTGGACGTCCCGTGATGATGACCGCGGGAGGATGCGACTAGGGCTGGGCGATATAACGATAACGATAAATATCGCGATATATTTTAATAATCGATTTCGGGAAAAGAATATCGATTTTTTATTTTTTGTGACCTGCAACAGGGCAGTTTTAAACCCAGAGACAGTGGACAGACTTGTCTTTCTTGCCTGCAACTTAAATTAATGGCTTTGCTTGTCCAAATGACAATACTGACCAAATTGAGATTTCTTTTTCTCTTGTCCATTTATTTTGTTTGCTTTCTAATTTAAAATACAGTTTGAAACCGTCTCTACACAGTAGGCTATGTGTGCTACTGCTAGCAGAGCTAGACTCCAGTCACGGTGCACATGTGCGGTGGTTTGTCCACCAAATAAGCGCCACAAGATAGAAAAGAAACTAGCAGAGCCAGAACTGTTCAACAGTGTGAGGGGATGTAACACTAAAGATGGCGCCAACGACAAAGAATTGCTGCAAAATAAACATACATCTGTTGTCTAAAAAAAAATAAAAAAAAATAAATGTTTTATTTTTATTTTTTTTACTTATAACAATTTCGATAATTATCTATATCGAGTTATATGATAACATTATCATATCGTTATCGCGATATGATTTTTTTGCCATATCGCCCAGCCCTAGATGCGACCCTCTCTGCGCCGCCCCCTTGCCTCAAATAGATCCGCCATCAGCTCTATTTTTTATCTTTCAAAATGTTCAGTTGCTATTGCATGCACTTATCTGTGTTTCATTACACATATGAGTGCATTCTTACCAACTGTTTCGCCTGTTTTATTGCAACACTACTATCACCGACATCTAAGAAGGGAGATCCCCCCCTTGAACGGCCCTTCTAAGGTTTCTCTCCTCCACATTGCCTGGGGTGCAGTGAGTTTTTCCTTATCTTCACGTGGGGTATGTCTGCGAGTTGTTGCATTTATTTTACATTTTTTGGACTTTATGGTGTTTTTGTTTTGTTCTTGATTTATTGTGATGTTTCTTCTTGACTTGTTTAAAGAAAACGTGTCTGGCCCATGGGGATATTATTAACGTGTGTTGTCGGGCCTTACAAATACATTTTATTTTATTTGACCTCTCTACCTCCTGAGCCACTGTCTAACCCTAACCCTCAGATTACCAGACAACCTCTCTACCTCCTGAGCCACTGTATAACAATAACCCTCAGATTACCAGACAACCTCCAGTTCAGTTCTTCACCACTAGTTGATGAAATTGGTGCCATGGAGCACAGTAGGAGAAAAGTGTTCCCCCATAGATTGTGCATCACGAGGATGCACGAGGGCGCCACGAGCACAAAAAGAGTGCACTGGAGGTGTGTAAAGATGACCTTGTGCTTCAAATTCATTGGTCGATATGATCTTCCTCAAAATCTAACAAGCCAACTGCCCACCAATCAAAAGGAGGAGGTCGGACTCATTACAACTTCGCCAAAAAAAAACTAAAGTGAAACACGGATGGACTGGACTTTGCAAAAGTTATACAAGGTAGAAAGGTTATTCAGCTTGTAGACCAGTGGTTCCCAAACTGTGGTGCGCGAGCGCCCTCTAGGTGGTGCGTGACATGAAAAGGCTAATGGTGGTAAAAAAATTAAAATAAAATAAAAAATTTACAATAAAATTTCATACAAATCTTAGTCAAACCTTTAGTATTATGGATATTAAACATGCTGGCAGAGTACATGCATCCATGTTTAATTAAATAAAGAAATTCCCTATCCATAGTCGCCGTGGGAAGAGATAAAATAAAATAAATTATCTGTGCACGGAGACCAGCAACAATTTTTTCTAACAGAAACCCATTGGGGGGTGCGTCAGCTAGGTCGGGAGGTGACAGGGGGTGCACAGCCAAAAAAGTTTGGGAACCGCTGTTGTAGACCAGGGGTTCCCAAACTTTTCAGGCCGGGGCCCAGAAAATAAGGCGTCAGAGAGCCGCGGCCCAATGCACATCGTCTGGCTTTTTTTTTTTTTTTTTGTTTGCCAGGCGCCCGATTTTTTAAGCCAAATATCACTTCAATCCTATTAAGTTAGTTCAAGTTAGTTATTCATTTATATGTGCTATTTATGAGAGGGCTAACTTGTATAATGATAATAATAATAGCCTCATTAAAATACTATTGTTGCTTCGGTTGTTTTCAGCGTTTTATGTGCATAATCTGTTATTTAGTTAGAAATGTTCGTTGAAATAAGTAGATTTTTCGTTTTTGTTTATTTATTAAGTTAATATAAAACCATATAGTCACATTTTAGAATACAATAGAATAGAATTTTAGAATACAACTAGAAACACTGTCCTGGCCTGCTTCTAAGTTCAGTGGCCTGACAAAAAAAATTAAATAAAAAAATAAATTTTTTTTTTTTTTTTTATCATCTCGCGGCCCATCCGTGGCTGCTCGCGGCCCACCTTTGGGTCGCGACCCCGACTTTGGGAACCACTGTTGTAGACGATAGAACAACAACAGAAACATTTCTATTTGGGTCTAAATGTGAATATAGACCAGAGTGAGCTGTTGGATAGCTTTAACATGTGTGCACTGAGTCAGCTGTGATTATGTGGAACATATCAGATCTGCAGAATCCATATAGAGCCTGTCAGCATTCCCTTGTCTCCCACTATCTCCCTTCTCTCCCCCTTTAATCTCCTGTGCGTCTCCAAAAGGTTTTCAATTGTATAGTGTCACAAATTAAAATCAGGATTTGTGTTGCCAGATTAGATAGAGAGACCGTCTAATCTCCTCCATAAACCACACTTAATTTATCATACACAACCTGGCAACCCAGAGTGAACATACTCTCTCACTCTCTGTGTGCAGTCAGTCACATGTGGACAACAGATGAAATTAAAGGAATATTTCTACAATTTTTTCTCCACCTGGTGTGGAATACTCTGTATCTCTCTCCCTGTCTGTCTGTCTATCTGACACTCTCTCTCTGTATCTCTCTCCCTGTCTATCTATCTGACACTCTCTCTCCCTCTGTCTGTCTGTCTGTCTGTCTCTCTCTCTCTCTATCTCTCTCCCTGTCTATCTGTCTCTCTGACTCTCTCTCTCTCTTTCCCTCTCCCTGTCTGTCTGTCTGTCTCTCTATCTCTCTCTCTTTCTCTAGTAAATTAAATTAAATTCAAAAGTGCTTTATTGGTATGAATGTTAAACAGTGTTGCCAAAGAAGTTTTCAACATATTACAACAAATTATCACCAAGGAGGACTTGGATTTGTTCTTCTTATCTTAATAGAGAAACGTTTGGGATTCTTTCTGTAAATTTTTTAATGAATGACTCACAAATGTTGTTCATTCTTTCACAATGTAGGATAAAGTCTCTCTCTCTCTCTCTAGCCTGATATTTGCAGTTGTGATGTACATTTAAGTTAGTTGACATGTGAATGTATATGAATTAGAATGATTTGCTACAAAACAAGAGAGAGAGAGAGAGAGAGAGAGAGGTTTACATGACTACACCCACACTACAAATTTGATGCCTAATATAATTGTATCTGAATTCACAACACGCAACTACAGATATACAAATATACACACACATGCTTGGAATGTCAGGCAAGCTAACTTTAGAGAGAGAGAGAGAGAGAGAGAGAGAGAGAGAGAGAGAGAGAGAGAGAGAGAGAGAGAGAGAGAGAGAGAGAGAGAGAGAGAGAGAGCGAGAGAGAGAGAGGGAGAGAGAGAGATGTCTCTACCATGCTAGGCTAGTGATAAGATTAGCTTGTTGTTAGCACTGTTGTTATGAGACTGTTATAGAGTCCAGTCACATGTTGGTCAATCACTTCAGACTAAGATGATGACATCCCAATGATCTGGTCCCAGTCATCATCAACACACAGCATGGATTAAGCAAAAAGTTACTCAGATATCATTCAAATAAATGTATTATCAATCGAAAACAGAATCCACGCAGGAACAGTAATATCAGGCTTTTCAGTGTTTTACCTGCTCCAACACTGCACAGAAAGTAGGCGTTTTCTTTCAAAGGTGGTCACTAATGGTTACAGGCAGCCATGTTGGAAGAAATATAACTTGAATGCAAAGCCTTTATAGGGTTAAGTATTCCTATGATGTCTAGCCTAATATTTGGCGACGGTGTCGACAGTCCTGGTGGCGTGTATCACTTCCGCAACGGATTTAGTCGGATTTCGGTTTCCGGGTTCGCCTGATTGGCCGCGACGGCCACGTGACACGAGGTGGCACGCCCCCGCGGCAGCGGCAGACTCGGCAGGCTTGCCGCTGCGCCCTGCTGTGGCGAGACGCTGGAGTTCACTTCCCCTTTCACATCGCGCCACGATTATGCCGTCTAGCACAGTCTCTAACAGTAAGAAGCATTTTGGATAAAAGTATTCTGTACTTCTGTATGACAACAATGTATGTCTTTCAAATGTTAAATGATTAAATGATACACACTGAAATCTACGCTCGCGCATCCTGCTTTCCACAACGCGACAAATTATTAAACAGCAGCTCTGTGCTGTTCAGTATAGACAATGACATATGTACAATGTTCGATGCAGAATAGAAGTAACTGAGTTACCATACAATATACATTACAATATACTATGCAATGTACTAATATACAATACGGCTCACTTTTCCCACTTCAATGACAGAGCTGCTGTTTAATAATATTGTTGTGTTGTGGAAAGCAGGATGAGAGAGCGTAGATTTCAGTGTGTATCATTTAATCATTTATCATTTAACATTTGAAAGGCATACATTGTTGTCATACAGAAGTAGATAATACTTTTATCCAAAATGCTTCTTACTGTTACTGTTAGAGACTGTGCTAGACAGCATAAGCGTGGCGCGATGTGAAAGGGGAAGTGAACTCCAGCGTCTCGCCACAGCAGGGCGCAGCAACAAGCCTGCCGAGTCTGCCGCTGCCGCGGGGGCGTGCCACTTCGTGTCACGTGGCCGTCGCGGCCAATCAGGCGAACCCGGAAACCGAAATCCGACTAAATCCGTTGCGGAAGTGATACACGCGTCCTGGTGATGTCACAAGGAGAGCACTCTGGACACAACTGACAGTAGCGAGATGGACATTTAGGACATTATTATGTTTTTTTTGTGTGTCAAAACACCGAACAGAATTATACAAAGACGACCTAAAAAAACATGTTGGTTATAACCATGACGTTGTCTATATTAGATATATATTACATGTCTCATAATGGAAGAAAGCCCTTAAAACTACATACATTAGTAAGAAAAAAACAGGTCTCCTACCTGAACTTCATTAGTCAACAACAGGCCTGTTTCATAAACACACACGGTTCCACCTGTTCCAATGGTGGATATTTAGAACAGTGTCCTTATACGTATATCACTGTACATAGCCTGACATTTGCAGTTGTGATGTACATTTAAGTTAGTTGACATGTGAATTTATATGAATTAGAATGATTTGCTACAAAACAAGAGAGAGACACAGAGAGAGAGGGGGGGGGGGGCGAGAGAGAGAGAGAGGAGAGAGAGAGAGAGAAGAGAGAGAGCACATCTGATTAGCACTAAATTACTCAGTAGTACTCATTTATATATGTTATATCCAGTTTAATCACCTGTACAGGTGATTAAACTGGATATATATAACATATATAAATGAGTTGTATGTATTGTATATTATGCACTTTTGCACTCTGGTTGTTAGATGTCAAAATAATTGTCTATATGTACTGTATTTGTGCTGTATAACAACAATACATTTAGAATATAATCTCATACAAAGTTCCTAAAACGACATCCAATTTAGTAAGAAAAAAACAGGTCTCCTACTACCTGAACTACATCAGTCAACAACAACAGGCCTGTTTCATAAACACACATGCTTCCACCTACTCTGTACCTTAGAATATTATAATAACATGAGCCCCATGGCAATGAGTGAATATTAGCCTAATGTATTATTAATATTACTAACATAAACAAATTAAGCGTCTATATAGGAGCTAGTCAGGCTGGACTAGTGGTGGTTCTAGTTATTAGAGGCTCCAGGGAGAGGGACCGGCCCCCCCAGTAGAATATAGAGGCTCCAGGGAGAGGGACCGGGCCCCCAGTATGATATAGAGGCTCCAGGGAGAGGGACCGGGCCCCCAGTATGATATAGACTAGAGGCTCCAGGGAGAGGGACCGGCCCCCCCAGTAGAATATATATAGAGGCTCCAGGGAGGGAGACCGGGCCCCCAGTAGAATATAGAGGCTCCAGGGAGAGGGACCGGGCCCCCAGTATCCGGGCCCCCAGTATGATATAGAGGCTCCAGGGAGAGGGACCGGCCCCCAGTAGAATATAGAGGATCCAGGAAGAGGGACCGGCCCCCAGTATGATATAGAGACTCCAGGGAGAGGGACCGGGCCCCCAGTATGATATAGAGTCTCTATGGGAGAGGGACCGGGCCCCCAGTAGAATATAGAGGCTCCAGGAAGAGGGACCGGGCCCCCAGTATGATATACCCAGCAGATGACTCACCTCTACCGGACTGGAAGGAGCGGTGCGTCTCGTGGATCACACGCGTCTGGGCGCCCGGTTAGATCAGCTCCATGTCCGGTAGGGAGGGGAAAGAAATCTTCAACGAAAACAAAACTAAACAAAACAAAACTCCAACCGAACCGTCAGAGGCTGTTCCTCCTTGTTTCTGCCTCGGCACCGCGGGCCTGTAGTCGGTCACTAACGGGACAGAGTTGTTATAACTTGGGAAGTTGGGTGGGGGCGCTCTCGGTCCAAAAAAAAAAAACCCGTCCCGTCTTGTTCCAGCCACACACACACACACTCTCTCTCTCTGAAAGTTACAACCGTCTGGAATAAAAGTGTTGTCCGGTTAATACCGACGGTTGATTAATTAATAGTCTCCGGTCCGTTTCTCTAACTCCCGGTCCTGATGTCAACAGTTTGGTAAATAATAAACACGGTGGAAGTGTCGCTGGTTCCGCGGCCCCGCGGC
The DNA here is from genome assembly GCF_963971535.1 of Notolepis coatsorum. NCBI lineage: Eukaryota > Metazoa > Chordata > Actinopteri > Aulopiformes > Paralepididae > Notolepis > Notolepis coatsorum. The sequence continues at coordinate 84,218,562 of NC_140165.1, read as the reverse complement.
GCAGAGCAGCAGGAAAAGCAGGTCATTCGTTATAAAAAAAAAAAAAAAATCTTTTGTTCTCCGGTCCGAGTTCCTTCTTTAGCCCGGTCCGGTTCTCGTGGAACAGTACAGGGGGGCCGGGGGCGGGTGGACCGGTTAGACGGTTAAAAATTTAAAAGGAAAAAAAGTGCGAAAAAGAAAGAGGAGGAGAAGGAGAGAGTGCTGCTGTGGCCGGTGGCCTGGCCGCGCGGTGTGTGTGTGCGTGCGTGCGCGTGCCGTGTCGCCAACACGAGCGCGGTCCCGCGAAAAGAGTCGCCCTGCCTAGCCTCCAGCTGCAGCCCTGGAGAATCCTCTCACTGGCAAGCTTGTGCCACAGTGCCAGCCACAGGACGTGCAGGCATGCGTTGCTCTTGGGACGGGGTTGCACTCCGTGCAGGGTAAGATTTGAGCCAAAGCGCGTGCACGCACACAGGAATGCGCTGCACTCGCCAACTCGCTATAAGTACCCACCTGGGCTACTTTGCATATCAATAGCGCTGGTCGTCAGGTGTGTTAAATACGTTCTCAGATACATTCACACCTAACTTGTTGTGAATGATATGTGTTACATTCCATTCGTAGAGGTAATTAGGCACTGTCTGTAGTCTGTGCTCAAGCGAGGGGACATTTATGCGGACGCGCCGGGAGCGCGCGTGCACGTGGCGCCATTAGGTGCGTGCAACCCCAGTTAATATCAGGAACGCACGCCTGAGGACGTGCGCTGATTGGCGGAAAGTACAGAAGTATCTCGAAGTACGTCTGCGCTGATTGGCGGAAAGTACGACGTTTCTCGAACGCAGCCACAAACCTGCGCTCTTTTAAGTGAGCGTGCTTGCTCACTACCGCCATCTGCTGGGATGGTGTCCGCATTGATATTATAGACCACCGCAACACTTCCGGTATTTGCTTAGAGTTTGGAATCAGGGCTGGTTTTGATTGATTGATTGATTGAAAACTTTATTAACAGATTGCAGAATGGGTACAATACAGTACAGCTCAATACACACAATTGTTAAGGGGATGCAGAAAGACTTTAGTCTTGTTTACATCAGGGTCCCCCATTTTCAATTAATCATAAGTCATAACATATTATGACATGACATACAGATAGACAGTACTGCTACATCTAGACATTTATGACATACCAGATTTGCAAATACAGTACTGTTTGTGATACAAAAAGAGTCTAGAAAAGAGAGTATATACATTTGACGTAGAAACTGTACATTGGAGGAGGTTGGGTGGGTGGGGTGGGGGGGGGGGATTGGGTGGGGGGACTGTACATTGGAGGTGGTTGGGTAGGTGGGGTGGGGGATTGGGTAGGAGGGGTGGGTGGGGGAAACTGTACAACTGTACAAGCAAAACTGTACATTGTTGGTGGTCTATCGCCCTGCTCTAAAGATAAACTCTAAGCATAACCGACTTCAAAAGAGGGCCTAAGCATAACCAGTTCGAAACAAGGCGGACATTAATAAAGTTTTCAATCAATCAATTCCAGGCCGCGACCCTCTCTCTAACGCAGAGTGACGTCCCCTCGAGAAACGTCCGTACTTTACGTCAGCGCCAGTGGGGCAGTCGTAATATGGGAACTGCCCAAACGCCACGTGCACGCGCGCTCCCTCGTGTTCCCTCGGTTGCGCACAGAACAGATGATTAATATTATGCATAACAATGTTTTAAATGTAATTGTAGTTACAATTTCTTTAATTGAATTAACTTAAACTAGAAAAGTAAATACAAACTAAATTAACAATGTAACTTAGAGTTAGTTTACACAAGGACAGTTTCCTTCAGACTGAAGCACAACTTAATGTCTCATCCTTCCAGTCGGGACCACAGCTCAAGCAACCCCCTACCAATTGGTACAGGGCTTGTATTTTGGTTTGGCTCTTCTCGTTGTTATGCTATCGGTATCCTATTATTATGCAAAGTCTAGGACGGTGATAAGTGCCGGCCGGGTACTTGCCGCACGGCGCGACGAGTCCAGTGACAATTGTGAACGCATTTTTGTGTGCGCGCGTGCACATCCACGCGCACTTCTGCCTCAGTGATCTACTACAACGGCGTGTAACCGCGTCCTACCACCACTGCATCGCTGGTCAGCGCGCGTCCTGTGGCTGGCACAAGCTTGCCAGTGAGAGGATTCTCCAGGGCTGCAGCTGGACCCTATTGCCCTGCCTCGAGCAGCGGTGCGCGCCCCCGCCTCTTCTTCTCGTCTCCTCCTCTCGTCTCCTCGCGAGATCAACCAACCGTGACGTCGGGGGAAACGCGCACGACTTATTTAAATTAAAGGGATAGTGTCCTCTCGTCTCTCTTTCTTTCTTTCTTTCTTTCTTTCTTTCTTTCTTTCTTTCTTTCTTTCTTTCTTTCTTTCTTTCTTTCTTTCTTTCTTTCTTTCTTTCTTTCTTTCTTTCTTTCTTTCTTTCTTTCTTTCGTTCTTTCTTTCGCTCTCTCTCTCTCACTCTCTCTCTCTTTACAGTTTTTCTCAGTCGCTTTGCTGCATTTCTCACATCACTATTTACATTTGCACAACAGTTAGTGCATTGCTCAAAACAATTAGTACAAACTGCAAAACCTAGTTGATAACCTGCAAAAGCGTGTCACTTGCTCAAAATGGATAGTTCCTTCTTCAAAAGCAAGTATTCATGTCAATGAAAGTGTCTGTCAGTGTCATCAAAATGAAAAGTCCTGACACCATTGTTTATGAACAAGATAGTCAAATGGCTTTGTAGTGTTGTCACGATACTGGAATTTCGACTTCGATACGATACCTTGAAAAGTATCGATACTTCGATACCATTTCGATATCAAAAAAAAAAAAAAAAAAAAAAATTATATATATATATATTTTTTTTTTTTTTTTTTTTAAACAAATTTAGCTTTTGTTGCTGGTTGATTCTCCTCAGCTTCTCTCTGGTACTATAAGATAAGATAAATATAACACTTTTAAAACCCTTTGTTTATCTTTAGATCACACATTTAAAAAGAACTGTTCATCTCACTTCAATCATTTTTATTGCAGATGCAGAAGTTAGAACATAGTATTTTCTCAAGCAGACAGATGTAAACACTCACTGTAATCTGTGTTGCATGTACCTGACAAACTGAACTGTTTGTATTACAGTTGGTAACAGTTTTGATAAAGATAACAGGGCGAGGGCTATATGTGTAACATATATAACTTCACAACAGCAAAATTACTAGTACTAGTAGTAGTAAACAATAATTAAAACTTTTTTTTGCATTAGTGAAAACAATAAGGACACATTCAAAAGGCAGGGTAAGAAAAAAGTGCAATCTTATGCATTTTCAAGTCAAGTTCTTCTTAGGTAGTGCATTACCTTCTCATACCATTACACCTACTAATACCACCTTCTCATACCTTCTCATACAACCTTCTAATACCTTCTCATACCACCTTCTCATACCACCTACTAATACCTTCTCATACCACCTTCTAATACCTTCTCATTACACCTACTAATACCTTCTCATACCACCTTCTAATACCTTCTCATACCACCTTCTAATACCTTCTAATACCTTCTCATTACACCTACTAATACCTTCTCATACCACCTTCTCATACCTTCTCATACCACCTACTAATACCTTCTCATACCACCTTCTAATACCTTCTCATACCACCTTCTCATACCTTCTCATACCACCTACACCTACTAATACCTTCTCATACCAACTTCTAATACCTTCATACCACCTACTAATACCTTCTCATACCACCTTCTAATACCTTCTCATACCACCTTCTCATACCTTCTACATTACCTAGTGATACACATAAAGCATAAGAGCCGTGGAAGGCTCGCCGTCGTCGGGTAGAGTAATCCAATATACAGGTCCAGTCGCTCTTGACCCGGAGCTCCTCGGATGCAATCACCACTAGGGGTCTGACCAGCCTGGATAAGCGTCCAGATAACGTCAGGAACGATGGGGGTACTGATAACTGTAGGACTCGAACCGAACGATGCACAATACCTACTTAGTACTTATACCTTATCATACCTTATATAAAGGCCTCAAGTAAAAAAAAAAACTGCAATCTTATGCATTTTCAAGTAGCAGCCAGCAACTAGCAAATGAAACAATATTCTTCTTGAGGTAGGGCATTTAGACAGCAGAATGACTAAAACAATCATTCAAACTTTTTTGCATTAAGCACACATTCAAAAGGCACTAAAGTGCAAGTACAAAAAAAAAGTGCATTTTCAAGTTAAATTCTTTTTAAATAGGTAGTGCACTTATTCAACGGCCTCAGACTAACCACACATAAGGTGGTGCAAGTAGTGTAATAATGTACTAGCCTAAAGTTTCTTTACAACTTTCAGATTTTTTGCTAGGAACACCAGCATGTCAATGTGCTCCTCTGTAAGCCGTGCCCTTCTTGGACTGCAAATGAGCCCTGACGTACTAAATACACGTTCTGAAGCTGAGCTTGAAGCAGAGATGCACAAATACTTTTTCGCCAGCTGGGCAAGGTGAGGTAAAGTTCTCTCATGTGTCCTCCACCATGCGAGTGGGTCGTCTCCTGCGCTGAGTTCAGGCATCTTTTCATATATTGTGAACTCGTTTTTTAGTTCAGCCTCTGCGTCCTCTGCATCCTCGCCACCACCATGTTGACCCTTCTTTTCCCCCTGTATGCTGGTTAACAGTCCCTTCAGATCCGTTCTACTTTTCTTCGCTGGTACGCCTGGTAGTGGTAGTGGTTGCATGGCAGTGGCACATGGAGGAGGAGGAGCGGGTGTTTGTCTTCCTGTTTCAGTGCGAGTGTCCATCAGATTTCGTTTGACCTCGTCTCTTAACATAACAAAACTGTCCTTGAACCTTGGGTCGAGAAACGTGGCTGTGTTCAACACCAGCTGCAGAGCCCCGTCGACGTCGTTATATCGTTCGTTGAGATCTGTACCAATATTTTCTTTAAGTTCACATTTGAGGAGGCTGTCATTTTCCTCAATGGTCAAAGTTGAAGATAACTTCCAAATTAGGGGCAGGACAGAGGAGAGTGTGGTGTGCTTTTCACCACTAAGGGCATCAGTGAAAGAGCTGACAGGGCTCAATATATCTTTTACAGTCTCAAGAATTGTAATGTCTGAATCTTTAGGCATGAGGTGCCATTTCTTCCGATCGTCGGCTAGAACTGAACAGACCGCTTGCTGCTGTTCCAGAAATCTCGCCACCATTTGATACGCTGAGTCCCAGCGTGTCGGCTCATCATGGATCAGTTTGTGTTCAGGCAGTTGCAACTCTTTTTGCTTCTGCTTCAGCTGTCGGGACATCTTTGGTGACCTGCTGAAGGCAGACACTGTCTTTCTCAGCCTCGACAGTGCTGCAGACACACAGCCTATATCCAGACCCTTGCTAATGGCTAGGTGAAGGTTGTGCCCAAAGCAGGGGACCCATGTGAAGTCCTGCTTAAATGCTTTCTTGTTATTTGAGGCATTATCAGTGGTGATGCCACTGCCAGCCATATTTGACATGTCCAGCTTCCATGTTTCATGTACCATCTCCTCCAACGCCTCTCTCAAACTGTCCCCCGTGTGCTCTGAGTGCAGCCCAACACAGCCCAAACACCAGCTCTGCATGTCCCAGGATTCTGTAATAAACTGCAGAGTTACTGCCATGAATGTGGACGTGGCCCTGCTGGTCCACAAGTCAGTGGTGCATGAAAATAAGGGTTTCCCCCTAAGGCTCTCCATGATTTTGTCTTTTGTTTCATTATATAGGGCAGGGATTTCAGTTGACATGAAGTGGTTCCGTGAAGGAAGGGAATACTTGTTATTTAACTGTCCAAGCAGTTGTCTGAACCCATGTTTCTCAACAGTATAGACAGGGACCTGATCCATGCATATGTACTCTGCTACAGCCCTGTTAAGTTTCTTGGCTTCCTTTGAGTTTGCATGATACTTCCTTTGTTGTTCAAGTAATGCTGGTAGGGTAGGCTGCTGTGCTGTTGCTGGTCGATTCTCCTCAGCTTCTCTCTGGTACTATAAGAAAAGAGAAATATAAGACTTTTAAAACCCGTTGTTTCTCTCTAAAGAAAGAAATACATAGCAAACATGACTTAGTTATGCAATAGTGCTGCTGCTTTTTATTTGGTTAAAATATTTTAGTTAATAAGACTAAAATATATGACTACAACAATTTTCATTAGAGAGAGAGATTTCTCCGGGGCTGGTAACGTTAACCTCAGAGAGAGAGAGAGAGAGAGAGAGAGAGAGAGAGAGAGAGAGAGAGAGAGAGAGAGAGAGAGAGAGAGAGAGAGAGAGAGAGAGAGAGAGAGAGAGAGATATTTCTCCGGGGCTGGTAACGTTAACCAACCTCGTGTCGAGTGTAGTATTGTATGACCTCGACATAACGTTTAAACGTAATTTTACTCCGTTTCCATGCGGTAGCCGGCTAGCTAGCATAAGCTAACAGAGGAACGACTAGCAGTAGCTATCTAACGTTAGCTAATAGCTGTAACGTACAACGAATCAGCTGTTGATATGATGCGCCATCAGTAGACAACGTATCTTGTATTAAACTAGAGTTAGTGGTTTAATGCTTCAGTCACAAACCTCTTTCATTTCTTTGTGGAGATCCGCGTGCCGGTCCTTCAGGTGTTTTGCCATATTTGAGGTGTTGGCACCTTTCGTTGGCACTGCCCTGTAACACCGCTTGCAAATGGGCATTGTGACATCTTTAACTTTCCCTTCTGTGTTTACTTCAAAACCGAAGTACTTCCAAACAGCACTTCTGCTGTTTTCTTTATCTTTAAGTTGTGGAGGCGCTGCATCTGCCATCTTAGTTCACTCAGCTAAAATGTTTACTGAAGAGTGAAGACGCCGACGGCTCGCTCTGTGAGGGGGAGGGCTGGAGGGGGAAGCGTGCTCTGAACAGCTGGAGGGGCAAGCGTGCTCTGAACAGCGTGTCAACAAACTTCCGGTAGAACACTGCCAGCGGGTACCGATACTACAGAAAGTATCGGTATTTCGGGAAATGAGTATCGTAACTGTTTTAAATATTCAGTATCGATATTTATCGATACTTCGATATTTTTGACAACACTATGGCTTTGTCATGTTTTCATTATGACAGATCACTCTGTAAGTGTTTTCCAATGCAAAAAAGTCAGATCTTGGTGACACTACCTGAAAATGCTCAAGACAGCACTAAACACTATTTGCACAGCCATTTGACATCTACAGTTACACATTACTGTACACACTGTACACATTGTAATATTCCCTCTTTGTTGGTCTGGGACATCAATGGTTGCTCTCTGTCCAATGTGATTTCTTCCACGCCTTCTACCTTTTGCCAGATTGAAACCCGCCTCATCAACGTATAATGTGTGCAGCGGTTCCCTGGTACACGCTTTATCCCAGAAGAGAGAGAGAGAGAAAAACTATAAACTTTTCCTGTGTAACATAATGCATTTTGGACAACATATTGTACAGTATGAACTGTCATGTAAGTGTACTGCATGGCACTACACAAAGTAAACAGTTTACAGCACTGAACATTAGAGTATGCATAGAACACATAAATGTTTTACTTGTACATACTGGTGGCGGATCTTCTTCACTCTGTCGCTGTTCCGGTCAAATGGCACATTGTACTACAATTGTTTCATGCACATTTAATTTCCCCTGAGCACTCTGTCAATTGTAGCGATTGAAACAGATTCAATATTCCCAAAGATATTGTCATCCTCTATAACAGCGCTTTGTATCTCTCTCAACCTTATGGCATTGTTTGCAATCACCATTGCACAAATGGCTTCCTCTTGTTGCGGAGTAAAAAGGGGCCCTCTTCCACCTCTGCGAGGTTGTCTTGCAATCCTATGTGGTTCAGAGTAAATTTACAGTAATGTACAGCAAACATGAGATATACTGCTTTACAGTAACCCATAGTAGTGTACAATAACAGTGCTTCCCACTTGTAAAATAATGCAGTACAGTACCATACTGTAAATATGGCAACTCTTTACTGTAACACTACTTTACACTACAATACAGTAAATCTGTGCTGCAGTAAAGCTGTCTAAATGTAAAATGTAAAAAGTGACAAGTTCTTGTCCCACTGCAAGCTGCATGTATGACACAATGGCAGTAGTGCAGTGCAGATTGTTTAGTGCTGAATTACTGTCCAGTATACACACCTGCTCTCCTGACGAAATGTTTGAATACAGTCATTTTATTTACAGTGGTTCTCTCAACATTTGGCTGCACCCTTCGACCAGCCTCAGCCATTCTGAGGCCGTGATTGACAGATTTTGACAACTAGTTCAACATTTTTGTATGTAATGACTCAAGCAATGACATGAGGACTAGATAGGAGATAGATAGATAGATAGATAGATAGATAGATAGATAGATAGATAGATAGATAGATAGATAGATAGATAGATAGATAGATAGATAGATAGATAGATAGATAGATAGATAGATAGATAGATAGATAGATAGATAGATAGATAGATAGATAGATAGATAGATAGATAGATAGATAGATAGATAGATAGATAGATAGATAGATAGATAGATAGATAGATAGATAGATAGATAGATAGATAGATAGATAGATAGATAGATAGATAGATAGATAGATAGATAGATAGATAGATAGATAGATAGATAGATAGATAGATAGATAGATAGATAGATAGATAGATAGATAGATAGATAGATAGATAGATAGATAGATAGATAGATAGATAGATAGATAGATAGATAGATAGATAGATAGATAGATAGATAGATAGATAGATAGATAGATAGATAGATAGATAGATAGATAGATAGATAGATAGATAGATAGATAGATAGATAGATAGATAGATAGATAGATAGATAGATAGATAGATAGATAGATAGATAGATAGATAGATAGATAGATAGATAGATAGATAGATAGATAGATAGATAGATAGATAGATAGATAGATAGATAGATAGATAGATAGATAGATAGATAGATAGATAGATAGATAGATAGATAGATAGATAGATAGATAGATAGATAGATAGATAGATAGATAGATAGATAGATAGATAGATAGATAGATAGATAGATAGATAGATAGATAGATAGATAGATAGATAGATAGATAGATAGATAGATAGATAGATAGATAGATAGATAGATAGATAGATAGATAGATAGATAGATAGATAGATAGATAGATAGATAGATAGATAGATAGATAGATAGATAGATAGATAGATAGATAGATAGATAGATAGATAGATAGATAGATAGATAGATAGATAGATAGATAGATAGATAGATAGATAGATAGATAGATAGATAGATAGATAGATAGATAGATAGATAGATAGATAGATAGATAGATAGATAGATAGATAGATAGATAGATAGATAGATAGATAGATAGATAGATAGATAGATAGATAGA
>NC_140165.1:84186624-84204124 GCF_963971535.1 Notolepis coatsorum | reverse complement strand
AAAGACATAAAAGAACTGTCTTGGTACAAATCATAAATGTTCAGAATGCCCTTCTTAAACCAGTTGCTGAAGGTTTCATCCACCATAGAGGGAGGGAAAAGGACGTTTTTGTGAACAGGTGACAACTGTGACATGGCGTGGAGACCAAAGTGTTTTCTAAACTGGGACCAGATCCGGAGGGAGTGTTGTACTAAGAGGTTGTTGGTATACTGGGTGGTTGTGACTGGGAGCGAAGAGCAGACTAAGGATTGCAAAGATGTTCTAGAACAAGGATGTGTCTTTATTAAAACACACAGAGCAGGGTGGGCAGGTGGCGTAGCGGAGATTGCGTTCGTCACCAACGCCGGAGATGCTGGGTTCGCGTGTTCGAATCCAGCTCCCGGCGTTGTCACCAGCTTGGCTGGCCGTTCACACTAATACAATTGGCAGTATTAGAGGGTGGGAAAGCTGGCGGGTGGGTCCTGGGCGTTGTGGACAGCGACCCCTACAGTTCGGTCGGGGCGCCTGCTCAGCGAGGGTAGGATCTGGAGAGAGGTAGTGCGGCCTCCCACACGTTACACTCTCCCAGTGAGAATCTGCGCGGCCAGGCTGGCTGCCGGCAGGCTGCACATGCGTCGGAGGAAAGCATGTGACAGTCTCCGGCCTCTCGGACCAACAGTAGGGGAAAGTGCGCAACAACCAGGAAGGGTGGGATGGGAGAAAAATCGGAAAAAGAAAGGAGGGGGAAAAAGATAATAAAATAAAATAAAAAAAACACACAGAGCAGCGATAATCCAGGAAAGACGCCGGGCGTCAACAGAGAGAACAGGCAAAAGTAATATAAGTGCATCGCGAGTGGCTCAGCAAACTCTGACCAGCTCCTTCCCACACGAACGGTTTTCTGAAGCCTCGACAACAAACAAGGGAACAGAGAAAGCATAAGTAGTCACCAACCAAACATTCCAATCAATTAGCAGTGACAGCAAATTGACAGCACAGTGACAGCAACAGTGGAGAGTACCAATCAGTGACAACACAGGAATGTGGGCGTGACAACCAAAATGCAAATACCAACCACCAGGTGAAAACATTCCAGACTGACAGCTGGATTCCCGGGAGAGGGAACCCAGAGCGTTACAGTACCTCCCCCCGACGAACGGCACCAGACGTTCACCTAGGGGCCTCCGGATGCAGCCGCCGGAAATCATCGATCAGGCTGGGGTCTTAAATATCCCTTTGAGGCACCCAAGAACGCTCTTCTACCCCGTACCCCTCCCAATCCACCAAGAACTGAAACCCCCTACCCCTCCGCCTACAACTCAGGATCCTCCGCACCGTATAGACAGGCTGACCATCAATAATGCGAGGCGGAGGAACCGCGGGGAGTGGCGGGGACAATGGCAATGAGAGGAATGGCTTCAACAGGGACACATGAAACGTTGGATGAACCCTCATAGAGGCCGGGAGCCGCAGCCTGTAAGCCACAGGGTTCACCCGACGAACCACTTTAAAGGGGTCTATGAAGCGAGGAGCCAGCTTCCTGGACTCCACCCGGAGAGGGAGATCGCGGGTGGAAAGCCAAACCCGCTGCCCAGGATGGAAAACCGGAGCTGGACGACGCTTACGGTTAGCCTGCCGCTGAGCCTTAACAGAGGCCTTCTGCAGCGCCGTCCGCACCCTGTTTCACGTCCTGCGACAGTGAGCCACATGTGCCTGGGCCAATGGCACCTCAGCCTCCTGCTCCTGTTCGGGGAAAAGAGGAGGTTGAAAACCATATTGACACTGAAAGGGAGACATACCAGTAGAGGAGGAGAGAAGGGTATTATGTGCGTACTCAGCCCAGGCCAACCTCCTACTCCACGTCGCCGGGCAACCGGCACCTCAGGACCCCCTCCAGATCCTGGTTGAAGCGCTCCGTCTGCCCGTTCGACTGCGGATGGAACCCAGACGACAGGCTGACGGAGGCGCAGAGGCCGGCGGCGAACGCCTTCCAAAACCTAGAGGCGAACTGAGGGCCCCGTCGGACACAATATCCACTGGAAGCCCGTAAACCCGAAAGACGTGCTGCACCACCAGGTCAGCCGTCTCCCGAGCCGAGGGGAGCTTGGGCAGGGGAATGAAATGAGCCGCCTTGGAGAATCGGTCCACTACCACCAAGATGGCAGTGAACCCATCCAACAGAGGAAGGCCAGAAATGAAATCCAGGGATATGTGCGACCAGGGAGGTTTAGGAATAGGAAGCGGCCGGAGAAGACCCGCCGGTGCACGGCGAGAGGTCTTACTGGTACAAAGGAGCGTGTATCCCCCTCCTCTGTTGGCCACCAAAACCTCCTACGGATAAACTCCAGGGTTCTGGTGGCCCCAGGGTGGCCGGTGAGAGAGGATGTATATGCCCACTGCAGCTGGCGCGAGTGTGCAGCCTTGGGCACATACATCCGCCCCGGAGGACCTCCACCGGGATCAGGCTCCCATGTCTGAGCCGATCTTACCACCCTATCTATGCCCCATGACACGGGTGCCAAAATCAAGGCCTGTGGAATAATAGGGTGAAGCTTCTCCTCCCGGCCCGGAAGGTCAAACTGGCGAGACAGTGCATCCGGTTTGACGTTCTTGGAACCGGGTCGATAGGAGATGGAAAATCGAAATCGAGTGAAGAATAACGCCCATCTGGCCTGGCGAGCGTTAAGGCATTTAGCCCCTTGGATGTAAGCCAAGTTCTTATGATCAGTCCAAACAATGAAAGGATGTGCCGCCCCCTTTAACCAATGTCTCCATTCCTCCAGTGCCAATTTGATCGCCAATAACTCCCGATTACCCACGTCGTAGTTACGCTCGGCCGGAGACAGACGGCGTGAAAAAAATGCGCAAGGATGCACCTTACCGTCCTTTAAACATCTCTGAGAGATCACCCCTTCCACCGCGATGTCAGAAGCATCCACCTCCACAATGAACGGAGTCTCTGCATCGTGGCGGATCAGTACAGGGGCGGAGGTAAATCGACGTTTGAGGTCGCAGAAGGCCGACTCTGCCCTAGGCGACCATTCAAAGCCAGGGAGAGAGGGTTTAGTGAGAGCTGTTAATGGATTGGCTAAGGCGCAAAAATTGTGAATAAAGTGCCTGTAGAAATTTGCAAAGCCCAAAAACCGTTGTAACTCCTTGAACGATGAAGGCCGTGGCCAGTCCAAGACTGCACTCACCTTGGCTGGATCCATGCAAAGATCACCCTTCGTGAACACTAAGCCCAGGAAGGAAACGGTGTCAGTGTTAAACACACACTTCTCTGCCTTAACAAATAGTTGATGCTTAAGGAGACATTGAAGCACCTCACGAACGTGCAGTTGGTGTTGCACCATATCGCGAGAAAAAATTAGGATGTCATCTAAGTACACAAAAACGGACACCCCAATTAATTCCCGCAGCACGTCGTTAACCAGGGCTTGGAAAACTGCCGGAGCGTTAGCTAAACCAAAAGGCATGACTAAATACTCATAATGCCCGTTAGGCGTGTTAAATGCAGTCTTCCACTCGTCCCCCTCCCTAACCCTAATCCTGACCAAATTGTATGCATTACGTAAATCAAGTTTAGAGAAAACCTGTGCCCCCTGTAAGCACTCAAAAGCGGTGTCCATGAGAGGCAACGGGTATCGGTTCTTGATGGAAACGTCATTCAATCCCCTATAATCAAAAACAAAAAAGAAGCCAGCGCCTGCAGGAGATGTGGACGGACGAATATGCCCCGCGGACAGTGCCTCTCGAATATAAGTGTTCATGGACACTGTCTCAGGGCGAGAGAGAGAAAACATCAGCCCACGGGGTGGAGAAGTACCAGGTAGAAGATTAATGGGGCAGTCGTAAGGTCTATGAGGCGGAAGTGCGTTAGGCCTAATACAATCAGAGAACAGGGCGACATTACAACAAAAAATCTCAACATTTCCCACCCATTACCCACCACCTGCACCCGTAGCTGCACGGTGTGTTGCGTAATGAGGCCACATCCCAGGGGTTGCCCATCCAACGAATGGGTACCTCTAAAGTCTCTAAGGGGACCCCCCACTCAATAGCCAACCCCTCGTGCATAAGGTTCCCCGCCACCCCAGAATCCACCAAAGCCCTGGTGGTTTTAACAACATCCCCCCACCCCACAGAAATGTCAAATACAGTGCGATTGTCCTCAATGACTGGGGAAAAATGCCCACCTGCAATAAGCCTCCCTAAGCCTAGCGGGCCCCCCCGTTTCCCGACTGTCCCCGACAGGTGGAGAAGCGATGCCCTGTGCGTCCACAACGAAAACACCGCTTCTCATCAATGTACTTGTGTCTGTCCGCTTCGGACAGACTGAGGGCGCCGAGTTGCATGGGTTCGCCACCCAGGCTCTCTCTAGGGTGGGGAAGTGCGGGGGGTTCGACACCGAAAGAAGGGCGGAAGAGTGCCTGTGACGAGGCTCCCCTCTCGCGCTCCCTCTCCCGATGTCGGTTATCGACCTTGATGGCCTAGGAAATTAGGTGGTCCAGGCGCTCCTGTAGCTCACGAGTTGCCAGCTCGTCCCGCATGCGCGCTGAGAGCCCCTGGGCAAACGGCACGCAGCAGGGAATCTCCGGCCAGGCCGCCTCCCGAGCCACTATGCGGAAATCGGTTGCATAATCTGCAACAGTGTGAATGCCCTGCCGGCAGGACTGGAGTCGACTGCCGCCTTGTAAATGGAAATCACCCGGGAGGTATCAAATACATGACGCATCTCCCGGGTGAAGGCATCCACATTGTTGCAGATCAGCGACCCATTCTCCCATTCCGCAGTAGCCCAGGAGAGGGCCCGACCAGTAAGCAACGTGATTAAGTAAGCTAACCGAGACACATGAGAGGGGAAAGTGCGGGGTTGCAGTTGGAAAATAAGAGAGCACTGAGTGACAAACTCACAACATCCCTCCGGTCTTCCTCCGTAGCGGTCAGGGGGTGGCAGCCTTGGCTCCCGGATGATGTCCTCTCTCGGGTCAGGAAGTCCCAGCTCTCCTCCCCCGCTGGCCTGCGGCGCTCCATCTGCAAGTCCCCTGGCTGCCTCCGTCTCGACAGCATTGGAACGGGCATTGTTGACCGCCGCCAGCGCCGAGTTAGCCATCTCCCGGGAGGATACCGACAGGTCTCCTAGCCTGCCCAACTCGACGCTGACGGCCGACTGGCGGTCGAGAAGAATCCGTAACTGGTCCCGCTGCGCAACCATCTCCTCTCGTATCTCCTCCATGGTACTCATCGTTGGTCGAGGCTTCTGTTACGTATGGGGGTGAGTAGTAGTGAGTCCAATGGTGGAGGCGACAAGGAGAGACGGAGATAGGTAGCTATTTCTAAGGATGTGTCTTTATTAAAACACACAGAGCAGCGATAATCCAGGAAAGACGCCGGGCGTCAACAGAGAGAACAGGCAAAAGTAATATAAGTGCATCGCGAATGACTCAGCAAACTCTGACCAGCTCCTTCCCACACAAACGGTATTCTGAAGCCTCGACAACAAACAAGGGAACAGAGAAAGCATAAGTAGTCACCAACCAAACATTCCAATCAATTAGCAGTGACAGCAAATTGACAGCACAGTGACAGCAACAGTGGAGAGTACCAATCAGTGACAACACAGGAATGTGGGCGTGACAACCAAAATGCAAATACCAACCACCAGGTGAAAACATTCCAAACATGACAGCTGGATTCCCGGGAGAGGGAACCCAGAGCGTTACAGGTGTTGTTAGGCTCTGGTAGGTGTTGGTAGGTGTTGGTAGATGCTGGTAGGTGTTGGTAGTTGTTGTTAGGCTCTGGTAGGTGTTGGTAGGCATTAGTAGGTGTTGGTAGACTCTGGTAGGTGTTGGTAGGTGTAGGTAGGTGTTGTTAGGCTCTGGTAGGTGTTGGTAGGTGTTGGTTGTTGTTAGGCTCTGGTAGGCGTTGGTAGGTGTTGGTAGACTCTGGTAGGTGTTGTTAGACTCTGGTAGGTGTTGGTAGGTGTTGGTAGGCGTTGGTAGGTGTTGGTAGACTCTGGTACAGATGCAGCACTGAGAAATTGAACCTCTTCTGCTGCTGGTCTGCTGCTCCTCTGCCACTATAGAACTAGCACTCAGGTGTTATATTTCGGGGGATGGTGGCTAGATCCCAAAGTGAACAAAGAGAGGGTACTTAACTTAAGTGCTGCCCCAGGGAGGGTGTCAGGGGCTACTGCCCTCAGACCCCCAAGATCATTTTTATATGGGCAGTCTGACTTGGGGTACTGCCCATATATTAGTGTTGCAATGCATGATAAGTAAACAGTGAAAAAAGCGAAGGAATCGGATGGAGCTGGGGCGTTTGGGACGAATAAAAATGTAAGATGGAAATCTCCCCAGCCTGTGGGAGGCAGTGGAGGTGTGAAATCTGGCCCGGTCCAGAACAATTGGAGTCACAAAATCAGTTTGGAGTGGAGTGGTGGAGGAGTGGTGGAGGAGTGGTAGAGGCGCAGGAGAGGTTTGATTTTTCAGTGCTGGATCTGTAGGTGTTGGTAGGTGTTGGTAGGTGTTGGTAGGTGTTGGTAGGTTCTGGTAGGTGTTGTTAGGTGTTGGTAGGTGTTGTTAGGTTCTGGTAGGTGTTGTTAGGTGTTGGTAGGTGTTGTTAGGCTCTGGTAGGTGTTGGTAGGTGTTGGTAGGCATTGGTCCGTGTTGGTCGGTGTTGGTAGGTGTTGTTAGGCTCTGGTATAGGTGCTGGTAGGTGTTGTTAGGCTCTGGTAGGTGTTGGTAGGTGTTGGTAGGTGTTGTTAGGCTCTGGTATAGGTGCTGGTAGGTGTTGTTAGGCTCTGGTAGGTGTTGGTAGGTGTTGTTAGGCTCTGGTAGGCGTTGGTAGGTGATGGTAGGTGTTGTTAGGCTCTGGTAGGCATTGGTAGGTGTTGGTAGGTGTTGTTAGGCTCTGGTAGGTGTTGGTATGTGTTGGTAGGTGTTGTTAGGCTCTGGTAGGTGTTGGTAGGTGCTGGTAGGTGTTGGTAGGTGTTGGTAGGTGTTGGTAGGTGTTGTTAGGCTCTGGTAGGCGTTGGTAGGTGTTGGTAGGTGTTGTTAGGCTCTGGTAGGCATTGGTAGGTGTTGGCAGACCCGGCGCCATGGGCGGGCATTAGGGGGCCGGGCCCGCCCACTGAGTCAGCTGTGCCCACCCTGGTATTTTTTTTTTTTCAAAGATATAGAATAGAATAGAAATGTATTATCCTGAGGGAAATTTGACACTGCAAATCACTCAACATTAAACATTTAGACAGAACAAGTCAAGAATAAGAATAACAAAACAAATGGCCTAAGAATAGAATAAAATGAAATAGAATAAAAATAGAATAAAATATACAGTAAATAAATATAGTAAAAATATACTGAAGCCTACAGTAGGTGTAATATTGCACAGTGCTGTTTAAAAAGTAAGAGTCCAGGAAGATGGTGTCACTCTGTGCTCAGTGATGCAATGAGGCACAGTGATGCATTGTATAGTCTGATGGCTGTCGGAATGAAGGACTTCCTGTGCCGTTCAGTGCTGCATTTAGGGAGTGTGAGCCTATAACATGCTCCTCCTGTCAGCCAAGTCTGTGTATAGTGGGTGGGAGGGGTTTTCCCTGATGGCCTGGAGCTTAGCAAGGTTCCTCCTCTCCGCCACCCTCGCTAGAGTCCAGCTCCACCCCAACCACGCTACTGACCTTCCTGACCATCTTATCCAGCCTGTTTGTGTCCCCTGCTCTCAGTCCGCTGCCCCAGCAGGTCTGTTATATATATCCGTTCAGTCTGTTTTTGTATTAGTGAATGTTCTTAAAATTAGATTTTTCAATTGCCTCTCTGCTGTTTAGTTCAGCACCGTGGGCAGCGCCAAGCAAGCCACAGCGCTGTTGTCCCAGCTGAAACGTATAAAAGGGAACCTGTGTTGAAAAACGATTGTGCCCCCCCGAGAACATGTTATGCCCCCCCACTAATTTGTGGTCTGGGTGTTGGTAGGTGTTGTTAGGCTCTGGTAGGTGTTGGTATGTGTTGGTAGGTGTTGTTAGGCTCTGGTAGGTGTTGGTAGGTGCTGGTAGGTGTTGGTAGGTGTTGGTAGGTGTTGGTAGGTGTTGGTAGGTGCTGGTAGGTGTTGGTAGGGTTGGGCTTGTTTTTTGGTCCTGATCTAAACTCTAAGGGCTAATTAACCACTTCACACCCTGCCAGTAACCACAACACAACCACTCAGTCAGTCATCTCCAAACTGTGAGGATTGGTTCTTTCCCCGCCACACGCTTCTTGGGGTGCTGTGATGATTGGTCCGTTGCCTAACGCACACTTCTAGGTTAAGTATCAATTACCATCACGCACCTGATGTGTGTGCTAATCAGCGCCCCAGAGGGCTTTATATACCTGGACCTTCTTTCTATCGATGTCGGGTCGTTCTGGAATACAACTGCATTTGCCTGTTTTTTCCCCATTGCTGTTCCTGGTCTATTTTCTCTCCAGGACCTTTCTGTGGAGAACCGCTGTTGAGAACCTTGTTCCCCGTTTGGAGCTGCGCCTCGTTTTGCCCGCTTTACGCGTTGCGCTTGGGTGAGTGGAACCAAACCCCTCTGGATTATTCTGATTGTGTGTATTGAAGAAACACTGAAGACTGTCACTATCGTTTGGTTCTGGATTATTCTGATTGTGTGTATTGAAGAAACACTGAAGACTGTCACTATCGTTTGGTTCTGGATTATTCTGATTGTGTGTATTGAAGAAACACTGAAGACTGTCACTATCAATTGGTTCTGGATTATTCTAAAGTGTGTGTTGTGGGGAACACTGAAGACCGTCACTGTCAATTGGTTCTGGACCCAGCTAGGGAGGAGGGAACCACACTGCCTCTGTGTTTCGTTGGACTGTTTCTGATATCTCTCTCTCTCTCTCCGTTTTCCACCTTGAGCGAAAGCTGGGAGTATCTGCAGAGCCGCTACAACGTCACATGCCAATTCCCCACCACTATCTGCTGGGAGTATCTGCAGAGCCGCTACAACGTCACATGCCAATTCCCCACCACTATCACCAGGAGGATTCTGCAGAGCGGCAGATGACTCTGCCGAAGGCAGTCTCCCTATTTGTTTGATTATTGTACTCATCCTTCTTTTGACTCTGTAAATAAATACGCCCTAGCATTTGGCTAACTCTGAACTTCCTGTCTGTGCCGTTGCGTTTGAGGTCGGTTACAAACCATAACATTATGACCCGACCATGACGACCTCAGCCGACACAGACAGGGTCAGGGCAGCGTTGGCGGTCCAGATCGAGTTGGTCAACGACCACACCCAACAGTTGGGAGCGGCTGCGGCTGCTTTACAGGACCTCCGGGCCGAGGTCCAGCTTATTCTGGAGGCCATTGACACTCTGGCCACCCAGCAGACTACCCAGGGGTATCAGCAGGCTGTTGTTCTGCACCAGCTACAGGCTCTCAGTACAGCATTAAACACTCTGCTTTTAACCCCACCTGCTACAGGAGCCTCGGCCGGAGCATCACCCGCAGCCGTGGCAGAATCCGCGCCTCCCGATCCCGCACCTCGGGAGCCCCGTCTCTCCGAACCACGGTTGTTCAATGGTAACTTCGAGGATTGTGCCACATTCATCATGCAATGTGAGTTGGTTTTTTGTCATCAACCCAGCCGATTCACTTCAAGGGGAGCCCGAGTGGCTTACATGACTAACCTGCTCATGGGCCGAGCAGCACAGTGGGTCACTGCTTCCTGGGCTATGAGGGCCGATTTTTGTTTCTCCTACCCAGACTTCGTGGCAGAGCTCCGAAGGGTTTTCCACCACCCAGCCCGTGGCCAGGACCCAGGAGCTCGGTTGGGCACCTTCCGGCAGGACAGTGGCAGTGTCAGAGACTACGCGCTGGAGTTCAGACTGGCCGCAACGGAGAGCGGTTGGAACGATCAAGCGCTTCGTCTCACCTTCCTGAGGGGGCTCAACGACGCAGTAAGGGACCAGCTCGCGACCCAAGAGGAGCCCGATTCTCTCGAGGGCCTGATCAGCCTCGCTATCCGCATCGACGGACGCCTCCGGGAGAGAAGGCGTGAGCGAGCACGACTGGGACCCCCAGACGTACCCCCCGAGTACCACGACCTCGAGGAGGTTTTCAGTGAGTCCCGGGCTCAGGCCCTTCCGCCTCACCGGCCTTACGACTGTGCCATCGACCTCCGCTCAGGGGCTTCCCTTCCCGGCAGCCGCCTCTACAGTGCTGACCGTCCTGCCCCCTCCGTGACTGGTGGGGTTTTTCCCTCCCGAGCTGTGACCGAGGAGGAACCCATGCAGCTGGGATGCACCCACCTTAGCCCGGCCGAACGGGAGTCCAGGCTCAGGTCCGGCCTTTGCCTCTACTGCGGCCGGGATGGACACCGTGTCTCCAATTGCCCTACCCGGCCAAGAAGACCAGGCTCGCCGGGACCCCGGGAGATCCTGGTGAGCCGTTTTTCCAGTTCCCCCACCCGTGCACCACCTAACCGTCTGACGAACGTCACCCTAGCCTTGGCGGACCAGCGGGCGACGGTGGGTGCACTCATTGACTCTGGTGCTGATGGGAGTTTCCTGGACGTTGAGTTTGCCACCCGGGCCAACATTCCACTTGAGGACCTCGAGAGGCCCTTGGAGGTCTTCGCGCTGGATCATCCCACGCCTGGCTGACATCACTCAACGCACCTGTCCAGTCCTTCTCACCATTGCTGGTAACCACGTTGAGAGACTCCAGTTTTCATCACCAGCTCTCCTCTTGTCCTTGTAGTCCTGGGCAGGCCTTGTCTCGCGCTGCATGAGCCCCACATCGCCTGGTCCTCCGGCACCATCAGGGGTGGAGCCCCTCCTGTCATGCCCAGTGTCTTCAGGCGGCGTCCAGTCCTTCGTCCCCGGGTTCCCCTTGTGTCCCTGTCTCTAGCCCCCTCTCCGGGCCGCTGTCTCCATCTCCGGCCTCCCTCGCCGGTTCCCTGTCCCCGTCTCCAGCCTCCCTCACCGGTTCCCTGTCCCCGTCTCCAGCCTCCCTCACCGGTCCTCTGTCCCCGTCTCCGTCCCCCTCTCCGGGCCTCTGTCTCTGTCCCCCTCTCCAGTGCCCCTGATCGCCGGCTTCCTTCGGTCCCATCCGGGCAGGCCGGGGCCGAGTGGGTCGCCGGGTGGCTCCCGTGGAGGGGGGGTACTGTGAGGATTGGTTCTTTCCCCGCCACACGCTTCTTGGGGTGCTGTGATGATTGGTCCGTTGCCTAACGCACACTTCTAGGTTAAGTATCAATTACCATCACGCACCTGATGTGTGTGCTAATCAGCGCCCCAGAGGGCTTTATATACCTGGACCTATCTTTCTATCGATGTCGGGTCGTTCTGGAATACAACTGCATTTGCCTGTTTTTTCCCTGTTGCTGTTCCTGGTCTATTTTCTCTCCAGGACCTTTCTGTGGAGAACCGCTGTTGAGAACCTTGTTCCCCGTTTGGAGCTGCGCCTCGTTTTGCCCGCTTTACGCGTTGCGCTTGGGTGAGTGGAACCAAACCCCTCTGGATTATTCTGATTGTGTGTATTGAAGAAACACTGAAGACTGTCACTATCGTTTGGTTCTGGATTATTCTGATTGTGTTATTGAAGAAACACTGAAGACTGTCACTATCGTTTGGTTCTGGATTATTCTGATTGTGTGTATTGAAGAAACACTGAAGACTGTCACTATCAATTGGTTCTGGATTATTCTAAATTGTGTGTTGTGGGGAACACTGAAGACCGTCACTGTCAATTGGTTCTGGACCCAGCTAGGGAGGAGGGAACCACACTGCCTCTGTGTTTCGTTGGACTGTTTCTGATATCTCTCTCTCTCTCTCCGTTTTCCACCTTGAGCGAAAGCTGGGAGTATCTGCAGAGCCGCTACAACGTCACATGCCAATTCCCCACCACTATCTGCTGGGAGTATCTGCAGAGCCGCTACATTACAGGGGTGTCAAACTCATTTTCACAGAGGGCCACATCAGCATTATGGTTGCCCTCAAAGGGCCAAAGACCGTATAAATGTTAATGTAATGTAAAATAAATGTAGCTACTCATTTACATATTGTTAAACATTTGTTTCTGTATTTATTACTTATTCAAGTTATACATATTACATATGCATTTGCATAGATGTAAAAATATATGTTAGCTTATGTTATTTTAACAAATAATTTTAGTTTATCAGAACCCCATATTACTCCATAAATCAATGATCAAACCATTCAAGTAAATAACAAAGAAGAATATCATCAAATACAAGCTATGACATTAAGTTTGTTCAAAACCTTTTTGTCACAGTCAAGAGGGGCAGAACTAACAACTGAGCTGCAAAGAACACGTGGGACAGATGTAGCAGATGTTACAAAAACAAATGGCTGCACACAACCTTGCAGAGGCCATACATCCAACTAATGGAAGATAGTTTAATTAACTTTAATTAACAGATTGCAGAATGGGTACAGTACAGTACAGCTCAATATACACAATTGTTAAGGGGATGCAGACCAGAGAAAGACTTTCGACTTGTTTACATCAGGGTCCCCCATTTTCAATTCATAATGAAATTGCTATTATGTGTCTGCATGAACACACAACTGTAACTGTACTCAAAAATAACAAAATAAGGGTTGTCTCGGTTCACAACTATATTGGTCAAGTTTTGGGTGGGACTTGTTTGCGTCCCTACAGCTTCTTATTCAATTGAGCGAGATGCTCGGTTATGTCACACAGCCAGCTTGCATCTGACAGTTCAGACAATATTTCTTCAACCCTTTGTTACCTATTCCGCCTGGATCTTTTTTGTATTTTGGGCTGTAAAATTGTCAAAGAATGTCTGAGGAGTAAGTGCTTTTGGCTTTTTTCCTTTGTTACTACTGTATGTGTAAGAATGTGTAATAACTAAGGCTGTCAAAGCTTTATTAACGCATTAACCCACAATTATTTTAACACCGCTATTTTTTAACCCAAGATTAATGTAAAAAAAAAAAGAAAAAAAAAAAAATTTAACTAGAGCTCTTGGGGGGCCACATCAAATGACGTGGCGGGCCGCATTTGGCCCGCGGGCCGTGAGTTTGACACCTATGCGCTACAACGTCACATGCCAATTCCCCACCACTATCACCAGGAGGATTCTGCAGAGCGGCAGATGACTCTGCCGACGGCAGTCTCCCTATTTGTTTGATTATTGTACTTATCCTTCTTTTGACTCTGTAAATAAATACGCCCTAGCATTTGGCTAACTCTGAACTTCCTGTCTGTGCCGTTGCGTTTGAGGTCGGTTACAAACCATAACACAAACACATTACTATTACTAGTATTTATACATAATACTGTATATATATATATATATATATATATATATATATATATATATATATATATATATATATATATATATATATATATATATATATATATATATATATATATATATATATTATAACTCAACCTCAAATAATATTACCTCTGATTATAAAACTAAGAGAGAGACAGAGAGAGGGAGAGAGAGGGAGATAGAGAGGGAGAGTGACATAGGGAGAGACAGACAGAGAGAGAGTGAGTGAAAGACAGACAGACAGAGTGCTAGACTCTCCTGGTATGTGATGTAATGTATTAATACCAGGGTGTGGTTTTAGCCAATCCCTGCATGCCTACCATTCCACACTGACCTGCTATTGGCTACTCAAACCAGGAAATTACATTCCTATTGGAGGAGGCCTGATACACGCCTGTGATGTGTGTGTGTGTGTGTGTGTGTGTGTGTGTGTGTGTGTGTGTGTGTGTGATAGATGACTTTTCTCTCAGAGGCCGTAGTAGAGCTCAGTTCACTTTTAAATCAACAATTATTTACCTGCCAATATTTCCTAAATATTAATTCAGCCCCTACCGTTCCTCATATTTATATTGTCAATAGGGCTGAATGTACGTGACTCACCAGGTCAAGTGACGGAAATATTGTTCTGATATACAGGAGATTAAAGGCAGGAATGGTTGGACATGTTGTTAGGTATGTAACTGTCTCTGCCACCCTCTAGTGGAGACCACAGGATAGTGCAGTTTACAGACACATTATTTCCACAATATGAGAAGAGAAGAGAAGAGGACAGGAGAAGAGAAGAGGATATGAGAGGAGAGGACAGAAGAAGAGAGGATAGGAGACAACAGGAGAGGAGACGACATGAGAGAGAATGGGCTGAACTAAATACTCATACCACACGGGATATCTTATTTCAAATCAAATCAAATTTATTTGTAAGGCCCGACAACACACGTTAATGTCCCCATGGGCCGGACACGTCTTCTTTAAACAAGTCAAGAAGAAACATAACAATAAGTCAAGAACAAAACAAGAACACCATAAGGTCCAACAAATTTAAAATAAATGCAAATAAATGAATGAATGCAAGCACTCCCAGACATACCCCACGCGAAGGTAAGGAAAAACTAGGGAAAAATGCACCACAGGCAGTGTGGAGGAGAGAAACCATAGAAGGGCCATTCAAGGGGGGATCTCCCTTCTTAGATGTCGGTGATAGTAGTGTTGCAGACTGACAGTTGGTAAGCATGCACTCATGTGTGTAGTGAAACACAGATGAGTGCATGCAATAGCAACTGAACATTTTGAAAGATTAAAGATAGAGCTGATAGCGAATCTATTTGAGGCACAGGGGCGGCGCAAAGAGGGTCGCGTCCTCCCTGTCTTAATCACGGGACGTTCAACACTCCGGTCATCACTCCGAGACAGCCGGAGACAGGGAGATAGGGGGCGGCGAAGAGAGGGTCGCAACCTCCCCGACATTATCGCGGGACGTCCAGCACTCCGGTCACCACTACGAGACCGCCGGAGACAGGGAGACAAGAGGGCACGCAGAGAGGGTCGCATCCTCCCGGTCTTCATCACGGGACGTCCGACACTCCGGTCAACACTCCGGGACAGCAACTCACAGGGAGACAGGGAGACGGGACAGGCATTAGACAGCTCGCGTGATTGTAGTGGGCGGACATAGCAATAGATACAAGTGGTAAGCATATATGTGAATAGAATAGATATATGAAGTAAGCATATTATGTGAATAGAATAGAAGTACTTAACCCAGCAATGAAACCACGTTGACAGACCACAAACCATGTTGACAGACCACGGACAGAAGACGGTAAGGAGCTGATACATGGCCTCGGTGGTGCACGTAGAGCAGTCACTGCAATCTTGGCCAAGACCCCGAGGCATCCATCACCTTGGTCAGCACTACGAGACAAGCACTCAGAGAGATGGGGGGGGGGGGGGTTGGGACAGGGGTTAGAGAGTTCCCATGTTTGTAGTGCTGCAGAAAAGCAGACATGGGAGAAAATAGACATCCTAACTAAACCATAGACAGATTAATCTAAAGGTCAGTCGGGTGGGTCTTAGGCAGGGATTTAAAAGCTTATTTCACACCAAGCAGGAGGGTGGGCTGGGTGTTCCCAACTTTTAATGGACTTACATTGCCACAAGGCTCAGCCATCTTCTCAACATGCTGAACAGTGACGACAAGCATGTCAGAGAGCAGGCCAGAGTCTCTCTGTTCCTGGACCTGCAGAGGTGCAAGGTCCCCCTGGCGCGGGGGTTGGACCCAAGTTTCCTGGGCTACAGGAGGAAACCCAGCGGGAAGCTGGACAGCCGCACCCCAGGATGCGGTGTGTGTGTGTGGTCCGACTGGCCGGACCTGAATGACCTATGCGGCTGGTCCAACGTGTATTTGCAAATCTGGTATGTCATAAATGTATAGATGTAGCAGTACTGTCTATCTGTATGTCATGTATGTCATATATGTTACGATGAATTGAAAATGGGGGACCCTGATGTAAACAAGACGAAAGTCTTTCTCTGGTCTGCATCCCCTTAACAATTGTATGTATTGAGCTGTACTGTACTGTACCCATTCTGCAATCTGTTAATAAAGTTTTCAATCAATCAATCAATCAAACCCTGGAGTGGGTGGGGCCAAATTCAGAGACTGTGAATGTCTCTGAAGAGATCATCTCTGACCCTAACGTATCTGTGAGGGGAACCATCAACATCTGTGGATTGATTGAAAACGTTATTAACAGATTGCAGAATGGGTACAGTACAGTACAGCTCAATACACACAATTGTTAAGCGGATGCAGACCAGAGAAAGACTTTTGTCTTGTTTACATCAGGGTCCCCCATTTTCAATTCATAATGACATTTATGACATACAAGATATACAAATATACAGTACTGTTTATTTACAGACAGAGTTTCTAAAAGAGAATATATACATTTGAGGGGGAAGAAACTGTACATTGGGGGGGGGGGGGGTTGGGTGGGGGGGCATGAACTCCCACCTACCAGCCCGTGGTCATCTCATGTCGGTGCAGCAGCGACGTCAACATCAGCACTGGACTGAGCTGAAACTACAAGGGAAGCTTGCTTGTCTCCCTGCACTGGTCACTACGTCTCACATGCAGTGTTTAAGACTGTAACTCTCAGTCTTTAAGAGTGTAACTCTCCATGAGAGTATTATCATCTTCACTCTAAAAGCTAGACGGCAGGTTTTACCAACTAAGCTGAATGTTTCCATCTGGCTTCCTGACAGTCATAGCCCTCACTGTATACACCACGACCATGTGCAGATCACTGAAACCATGTCGCACATCCTAAAATGGTTGCCATGCTTACAAAGGGCTTTACATTTGCAGTCATGACAGAATTGTGGACTTGATATCGGATCTACTCTTGGGTCCTCTACATCACTGTACAAGCACTGTACTGTTAAGCCCAGCATGTTTGGCCTGTGTGATAATGATTCAGAGGTGTTCTGTAACATCTCAGCCAACACCCCTGACGTTGTGGTGTTAATGAGAGTAGTAGAGAGGTGTTTATTCTAGAGGTTGGCTGTACCTTCGACCACAGCCTGGAGGAAGCCTTTTTAACCAAGTTGCTGAAATATCAGCAGCTCAAGCTGAACATCTCACAACTAAGTGTCAACTTTTAGTTTTAATTTTTGGCAGCCTGGGTCATGTTCATAAGCTGGTGGTTAGGGGCCTTCAGATGGCCCTCATCTCCAAGAGAAAGGCTAAACAGTTAGCAAGGTATTGCTCTATATCTGCTATTATTGGTAGCCGCTCTATTTGGAGACAGCGTTGCTTTTTGTACCCATAGATTAGATATCCTTTTTACGGAAATGCTATTGTATCTGTTAACCCACATTTGAAACATCGTCTGTGTCAATATTGTATGTGTTACGTCTCGGGTATGGAACCCAATATGCAGATACAGAGTAATGATAGACAGGTCTTGTTCAAACCCAGTTTGGGTATATTTAATGATAATAGAATGGTCAAGTGTTCAGGCAGGGGTCGATACACGGGAACGGAGTAGTCAGCCAGGCAGGGGTCAAAGCGGGTACAGGGTAGTTAGCCAGGCAGGGATCAAAACGGGTGCAGGTCCTCATACGTTCCGGGAGTAGGGCACAGAGAGTCGTCAGGCAGGCGGGGGTCAGAGCAGGTCTTTGTCGGGAGCCAGAGAACAG